>NC_133774.1:50777514-50917110 GCF_003597395.2 Chelonoidis abingdonii | reverse complement strand
TGTTAGAATGACGTCGACAGTATACTCCTTGTAGGCACATCCAGCTAGGAGAGAAGAGAAGCAGCAGAAACTGTAGCCTACTCATCTTCTTTTTTGTACACTCATCCAGTTAAATGGGACAGAACGGATAAAACCCCTGATGTAATTTTTGAAAGCAAAATGGCGATTGACTCACCTTGGACTGGCGGTCAATCCTGCCTTTACAGTTAATCAAATAGAGTCCAGTCCAGACAAGAATAGAGATGTCGTATAGTTGTTATTTAAAATTCAGTTAGTCAATAGCCCACAGCCAAGTGCTGGCTCAATGGCAATTCAGTAATTCACAGAGGAGCCACTGCAGTAACGCAATGGTGTCCCCTCCCACCTACCTGGCTACCACAAGCGCTATTCGGCCCTCACATGCGCCCGTGTTGGATTTGGCGGATTGTATGACAAACGACGCAGGACAAGGGACATTGCATGAATAAGAAGTCACAGACTAGTTACTGAGAATCAAATGAAGGGGACGGGGATGAGCACTCTTACTGTCGTAGCGGGGGCATAGATGGGTCTTAATACGATTGGGATCATTTTGACAGCAACAACTCTGACTCCAGTCATCAGGTCAACGCAAAGCAAATACTGATGTCCATGCGCCTCATGCTTTAGATGAAGAATTGCGGGCTTCGTCTCTTACGCCAACTGATGGTCGATATTAAAGATTGAGGAGAGGCGGGTTCTGCATTTGAAGACGCTCACCTCCCCAGTAGTGAAAGATGAAAGACATTACCAGGCATTCTTGTACCATCCATCACTCCGACTGTCAGAAAAGGAAAAAGGAGCTATTCATTCCCATTTGTTCTTCACTTCACTCCCACCCAGGATAGCCCGCCCACGGCCGCAACTCACCACAGAGCACTCACTGCGGCAGCTATCTATAACTTGTCCCACTGGAAAGGGAGCGCACACGAGAGCAGAAGACGAAATCTTCATAGAAAGCTTCTAATCATCTCGCTGCTTCTTTCACCGAGCAGCATCGCGTCCATTTATATCTCTTCTGCCAGCACGCATCGTACACAGAGGGTGACATTTACACAGTACTCAAGAGACAAATACAAAAATATTTGATATATTCACTTGAACACTTATTTTGATCCGTGTGGCGAGGGGAAAGGTGAAAAAAAAAAAAAAAAAAAAAACGAAAAAAAAACAAAACAAACTTGGCAAAACTAGAAAGCTTCTGTTCCCGGTTGAAACCACGCTAAGTGACACCGTTTGTATTACGCTCAGATCGGTGCGCGCGCGCGCCCAAAAAATAATGCAAGATAGTTTTCGGGAGACCGCGAACGCTGTGGAGACTGTGGAGCTTAAGTCCTCATTACCCCCTCCCTCCCCAATTGACCATCCGTCTGAGTTCTGGCTTTTCCCGTTACGGCTTTTTTTTTTTTTTTATTTGCTTTTCTTGGACACACCACTGTGTATCCTGTTAGTTTATTTTTTTCCAAACGCTGTGCATTTCTGTTCTTTAACGGGCTTCTGATAAAACTGATTGTCGTGCTCTCACCCCATATAACAAACAGCGGATCAGACTAGTATCTCCCGTTAAGGTCAATTGCAGGCAATGCTACTATGACATTTGACTCGGCATCCCACCCTGTGGTTATCTATTTATGCCTTATGACGGTCTTTGATGTCTTTTTGTTGTTCCGAGGAGCCCGACACGTGAAAGCAGGAATGTCTCACTGTAAAGCTCTCGGGGATTTCCTCTTTTACCGGCCCACTCCGCATCGAGTTCGGATTGCGGGACCAGAGCGTCAGTGAGTTGCACTTGTCACCCTCCTAGAATAATAGGCAGTTGTGTAATAGAAGATCCAGTTGTCTTGTATTTGGATCAGAGAGCACAGTGCTCCCGTTCTGTAATTCACAGGGGTATTGCCCCTGCAAGAAGCAACCCATTTGCTTTCTCCTCCCTCACCTTCCTCCTGGGCTACCGTGGCAGTGCCCCTCCCCCATTTGTGTCATGTCTATGAAGTTGTGTAAGATACAAGAATAAGAAACAGAGACTTGTTAGTAGGATACTATATTGAGGTCAGTGGGGGGTCTGCGGGCAGTGGATTTTACGGTTTATGTTTGCGGTCGCTGAGGCCGCGTCTGTGGGCGTGCTATGACAGCCAGCAGATGGGCACTCTATTTTTAGAGACCACCATAAGGACGGATTGACTCATTGTGTGCGGTCCACCCGGTTTCGCGAGTCTCCCAAATGTGTGATGGGCCAAAAATTTTCAGCCCCCAGTTTCAAATGAATTAAGCTGAAGAGTGTGAAAGCACGGATTTGTGTTTTGTTGTTGGCGTTATTAGCTAGCCATTCTGTTCCTATCTACTGCTAGTGATGTTGCCCTCGATTGTTGGACAATTTAGGGCGGTCTCCTGGATGCTCGTTAGGCAGTCTCCTGACTCAGCAGAGAACCATTATTCTACCACCCAGAAAAAGTGGATGCTAGGGGTACTGCTCCATTTCAGTGCCTGTTAGCACGTATCCTCCGTTCTCTACCAGCAGCATCAGGTGACGCACAAAGTGGTTCTTGACGTATGTGTAGAAAGTGAGTCAAGGAATGATTTTCTGTTCCCTTCTTTTTTTCAGTGCCTGTGGGAAGATGGGGTGGGAAAGAAAGACAGAAAAGACGGGTGGGGAGGCGGGGGGA
The DNA here is from genome assembly GCF_003597395.2 of Chelonoidis abingdonii. Taxonomy (NCBI): domain Eukaryota; kingdom Metazoa; phylum Chordata; order Testudines; family Testudinidae; genus Chelonoidis; species Chelonoidis abingdonii. The sequence continues at coordinate 50,914,429 of NC_133774.1, read as the reverse complement.
TGTGCAGTTTCCTGCGGAACGCAGTAGTTCTATGTGTGATCTGATGACTTTTCTCTCAGTACTGACTAGGCCCCAACAGCCTCACTCTGGCAGACTCCATGAGTTGTGTCTTCGCTGTCTCTCTGTCCCTTCTCTCCAGTTGAGAAACAAACACAGATAACATCAATGAAAAGGCGCTACAGAGCATTTGTGGTAGTGCTTCAGCTCTTCAATTTTTAAAAAGACGCAGATATCGAGCGAAATATTAATTTTTCAGAGACTCCCGATTGCCCTGTCTTGGTGTACGGTGTGGGACTAGCTGGCAAGTCTCTCAGTGTGACCCCCTCCCGCTACCCTTCTCTACTTCCTTTTTATAGCCTAGCGTCCATATTGGCGAAGTGTCATCATGGCTTCGAGACTTTCTTTCAATCTCTCCCGTTTTACACGGTGTCACGCAGCGCTGTGGTATCCTGCAGTTTAGTATTCAAACGCTTTGGCATTTTCGTGTTCTGTAACGGAGCGGATACAACAGATTTGCTCTCCCATCACAGCGATCAGACCTAGTATTCTCCCGTACGGTTCCATGCTGGAGCGTCTTTTTGGATTTGAGATGCATCGCCAGCCATGGTCTGATCAGAGCCCACGCTGGACAGCAGGAAAATGTAATTCAAAAGTTCGCGCCGGGCTTTGTCCTGTTTACGCTGCCCCGCTGCACATCCGAGTTAGATGTGCTTTCCACCAAGCGGTCATGGTGCAGCACTCTGGGATGCCGCCCGGAGGCCAATAATGTCGATTTCTGTTCCACACGACACCCTCTCGAGTAGTTATCACTATCGAATTTAGCGCTACTCCTCTCGTTTGGGAGGAGTTCTGAAATCGATTTAAGGAGGCGGTTAACTCGATATTAATGATGACGTCGTGTGAACGGATACAGCGTTAAATCGGTATATCGGCCATTAAACCGATTTAAAGTCGCAGTGTAGACCTGGCCTGAGTTCAGTTCAGCACCTGCAGTTGTACTCTCTGAGGCAATGATAGGGGTAGACAGTGATCAGCCAGCTCTCACTAAACCAAAGTACTATTTATTTAGAGAAAAATATTATAAAGAAAACACATCTTAAAACAATGACCAGCTAACATGCATGCCTGGCTAACCAGGCAGTCACCCATGTTTCATATGGACACTCTGGTAGGTTCTGAAATACTTTGGGCCCTCTCACAGGGTCTGATTCTGTTGGACACAGCCTCATGCCTCTCAGTTTCCAGATGGCATCTGTATACCAGTCTCTCCCTAGGTTAGAGCCGTTCCTTAAAACAGTCCTTTGTATTTAGCCTCTAGAACCAGATTGAACCAGTATATGCACTTCACCCTGAGGTGGTGCTGTGAAACTTCAGAAGGTACTTTATCTGCATTGTTGCAATATTGGGGATTTGCATTACATTGAGGATCTGCTGTTATCTTTAGTTTCTGCAGGAAGCACCCCTTATTTGACCCATTTGGCCCTGAATACAATCAGGAGCCTGCCCATAAAGAGACATATATTATAAAGTTAACACAATAATCCTGTTTACATAGAATTGCACCTGTCACACACCACTCCCAGTTTCTTTGTTCAATCTGCGTCCCACCTACAGTCTCAGCCTCCTAGTCCATCCAGTTCCCTCCCTCCTCTGGCTCCTGTCCAGCCACTCCCTGATCTGTCTTCCCTTCCCCCATATTGACTTCCATTTGTCTGCCACTGTTTCTCCTTCCTTCCCCGGTCTCTTCATCCAATCTTAGTCAGTCTACCTCCTCCCCACTGCCAGATCCTTGTCCCAGTTCTCTCCCTGCACACCAGCTCCTGGACCTTGTCAGATTTGGCCCCCCTCCTCTCCACTGATTGCTAGTCCTCAGGGCCAGCTCCAGGCACCAGCGCAGCAAGCAGATGCTTGGGGTGGCCAACGGAAAGGGGTGGTATGTCCAGGTCTTCGGCAGCGGGTCTCTCAGTCTCTCTCGGAGGGAAGGACCTGCTGCCGAATTGCTGCCGAAGACTGAAGCCAGTCGTGGCTTTTTTTTTTCTTCCCCTGCCGCTTGGGGTGGCAGAAATGCTGGAGCCAGCCCTGCTAGTCCTATATTCTTTGCCCAGCTAGTCCCAGTCTCCCTAGCTCCTCCTTCAGTCTCCATCTCCTGCCTGTCTCTCTAACCAATCATTTCCCTCCCTGGCTCCCAGTCCCAATCTTTTTTCCCAGCCTGTCCCACCTGTCTGGCCCTTTGTCTCAATCTACTCTTTCTTCTCTCCCCACAGTCTAGCTGTTGTTCCTGCTGCCATTTGAGTCAGACCCTTCCATGGTGCATGGTGGACCCAGGGTGAAGCCAATCTTCCCCTGCAGCTGCAGTTCCTAGCTGCAGAGCAGGGTGGGACCAGGCTCTGGAACTGAGAGCAAGCTGTCACTCTTGTGCTCTCAATGCCCCTGCTGGGTGCAGGCACCTTGGAGGAAGAAGATGACTGATGTTTCAGATGGCACTCAGTCAAAATGGCTTGATTTCCATATAGTCTTTGCATATGGAAATGAGGCTAATCTCCAGTAAAGATGACTACCATCTCCCTTTGCTTTTTATTGGGCTCAACAGGCTGTTCTCAGGGAAGACGGATACCTGGACCTAGGGTGACTAGACAGCAAGTATGAAAAATTGGGATGGGGGGGGCGGGTAATAGGAGCCTATATAAGAAAAAGACCCAAAAATCGTGGCCATCCATATAAAATCAGGACATCTGGTCACCCTACCTGGACCTCTATGGTTAAAGTATGGGAGTAGAGAGGGAAATTGAGAGGGAAAAGGAGGGGAAACTGAATTAGGTGAGACATATGGGAGACTACAGAAGTGGAATGAGAGTGGGACCAGTGTGGGGATTAGCCACTGGGCCAACAGAGCCCGTGCCCAGGGTCCCTGGCCAATTGAGGGACCCCAGAAAAATGGGTGCCCCTGCACCCCAACCTTGCTCCCCAGCAGGAGTGTGGGGGGATGACTTTAGGCAGAAGGGGTGGAGAGGGCCGCCCACTTGCTCTGGCCCAGGGCCCCACAAAAGCTTAATCGACCTCTGAGTGAGACAGGAAACTGGATGTGGTAGGGAGGAAAATAGAGCAGTGATAAGGAAGGTGTATGGAGAGAGTGGCTGGCTAGGATAAAAGGAGTTTCCCCTAGTGGAAGGCTCACACTGTGTGCGTTTTTAATGTTAAATTTTGAACCTAGAATAATCAAACACAAATTGGGGGCAGGCAATTTGAAGGTTTGAAAACTCAGAAGGCAGACAAAAAGCAATATATTTTTTAAATCTTGATTATTATTTTTTTGGTAATAATTAGAGGTGCCAATTCTGATCACAATTACTAATAAATAATATCATATTACATTGTGCATTTATATAGCACTTCACATTTTCAAAAAAGCACTAATCCTGTAGTTGGGTCTGTGTGCATAGATTTTTGTGCCTATGCTGATCCCCTAACTTGGGAAGTATTAGCTAATGGGGGGACAGCAGTATTGTCAACTTGTGTGATATTTTTTGTTTTGTTTTTGTTTTTTTTTAAAGTCCCAGCTCTCAAAGTCATATGATTTAATGAGAATCTCAGTTTGCATGATGGTGGGAGGAGGAAGTAAATTTCTAGCCCTTATGATCATGAAGAAAAGCTTGAGACTGTTAACTTTACAGGCTCAAAAACCAGAAGGAAACTAAAAAGTACCACAGTTTATTTTATTTTTTTAAAATGTTGATTTGGTGTGTGACTCATGATCTTTGAATGCATGGGGTTGGCGCTAATGTGGAAGTTGTAATCTGTGTGTGACATGCAGGAGTGATGTTAAGAGACTGGTCGCTATTTCCTGTCCCCAGTTAACTGACATGGGTCAGGATTAACACCTCTGTCAGAGCAGGAGTCAGTGTCCAGTGACTCTGTTTATTGTGGTGATAACCACACGCAAATAGCTATTAAAGGAACGCTGTGTGCGTATTTGGTGTGTAGGGGATGCTACATAGGCAAGTAAAATTCTGTCAGGGTTCTGGTCATAACATCATCTTATGATTTAAATCACTAGTCAGGAAGACTCAATTTAATCATGGATTTCTATATAAAAGTACATTCTTGTTGGTTGTTATAACCTTAATACATATTCTTCACAGCTCAGAGATAGATGTAGGTTTCATTTTAAGAAGGTATACACTATATATTTTTAAAGTGATTTATTTTGAAAACTTTTCAGATCAGTTTTATAGCTGTATCAGAAAATAAATTATTGTTTGGTAATTTAATTTACCAAAAGTAATTGAAGCAGATATTTATTAAGTCATTGGGAGGTGAACTATCTCCAATTCAACAGATTAATCACTAATATTTAGAGGATTTTCTTGCCATGATGTATTAGGAGATCTCACTCAGTTCCTTCCAGATTTCAACAGGGTCAGCAATAAAACAGCTATTTCCCTGCATTTTGTTCAAGGCTACAGAAATAGGCTTCACAGAACTCAGCATGTGTTCAACATTTCTCTTTTAGCCCAATGTTGAGAACTTTGACTGTGACAGTGCCATCTATTTTTTCACAGTTTTTTTCACAAACTGTCATCAAATTAGGCCAGTTCTTGATATAGCGCTCAAAATAGTCCACTACTGAGTTCCATCACATGTCTGGGGGAGAGTTAGCTTGCTTCCTCTCACTTTTTTCAGAGCAGCCACTGCAAAGTGGTTGTTACAGAAGTATTTTGCAATTTCAATAACATTAGCCTTTATTTCTGGAACGCTGAAGTCTTTGGCTAGAAGGTGTGTCAAATGAGCACTGCAACCATATGTTATTATCTTGGGATTCTCTTCTAAATAATTTCTTCTCATCTTGGATATGTTTGCAGCATTGTCTATGACCAAGCTGCTTACTAGACATTTGAATTTTTTTTCATGGTTTGTTATAGCTTTTACTGCTGCTACTTGTAAGTATTCTGCTGTGTGTGCTTTTCCTGATGTTTCTGTAAGGAAGACATTCCCTTCTTCTGTTGTCACATGAGCACATACAACAGGATCATTGTGGACATTGCTGCACCCATCAAGACACAGGTTAAAAATTTCACCCTCTAGACCTTTTTCATACTGCTCAATTTCGCTTTCATACACTTTTATCCAGCAATTTGTCTGCGACATCTGCTCTGTGGATGGACTGTATCCTGGTCTTAATGACTGAACCATGTTAATAAAGTATGGGTTCTCAATTGTGTGGAAAGGAGAGTTTGTTGCATAAACAAACTGAGCAATTTTTTCATCAATTACTTTTTTTTTTTTTTTTAATCTGCTGCTTCTTATCACAAACTTATCTATGGTTGTTTCTGGATGATGGAGAATTTTTTTTCTTTTTGCTACATACTGTGGCTATGTGACATACATGATTCTTTTTGCTACATACTGTGGCTGCATCTAAAATGATAGTACCATAGAGTAACAACTATATATTTTGCTCAAGCATGAGAATTCAAGAATAGTCCAGAAGGAAGACAGGCAGTCCTTAGGAAAGAAGTATGAAATCATAAAAGTTTACCAACCTGAAAATCCTGCGTGTTTAGACATGTTCCTTTCATCATCTTCAGCACAGCTTCCTCCTGAGAAGGAACACTTCTCATGATGATGTTTCATTCGGGAAACCAGGCCTTGCATTTCTTTGTTGCACTTTGTATTTTGCACTCATGCCTGTCTTACCCATAGGTAGAGGAACTTCATTAAAATATTCCCAAACTGGGTCTTTTACGGCCTGTGGCCATTATAGGTTTTCCCTTCTAGTGAGAAAATCTTATGGTAGATCTCAAAGCAATGAAGGCTACACTCAGAAAGACCTCAAGGCTTCTGGAATATGCTGCTCAAACAGTTTCACTTTTGTTTCTACTGCCTGTCCTTACCTGCTCACATTTATTTCCAGACTTTTTATCCTTGTCCAGATCTATTCTGCCCCCAACAATCTTCTATTCATTGAACTTTTGAAATTTTGCACTTTTAGAGAGAGGTAAGGGATTGACTCTGTGTACACAAATTTGCAGAGGGACAATAGGGTTGAGGTCTGTTATTTCTCACCTCTATAATTTATTTATTTATTTATTTAAAAATACTTTTGCTGTTAACAAGCATGTTATCTCTGGAGACACAAATCCACAGTTTGAGAACTGCAAAACTAAGCATCTCTGATGGTATCTTCTAGACTGAGCACTGAGTCCTATTGAGCAGATAGAAAGATTAACCTAAATAATCTCTACAGAAGTCCTTGGAACCCCATAAGATTGGGTCCCTAATCCATGAACTATTGGAACTCATTTACAAAACTTTTCTTAAACTTTACACTAATATATTGTCTCATACTATAGAATTAGAATTTATAATCCCTATTCCATGATGAGATATTATAGCTCAAAGATATATCTTTATCTTTAGATAATTTTTTCCCCTCAAAAAGCCGATTTAAATTTAAAAAAATCCGATTTTTTTTTTAAATCATTGACTTTTATCCAGCCTGCTTTCCCATTACCCAACTACCTCCATCCCACCCTGCCAATTTTGTCTTAACAGTTTTTGGCCTGAAAATTTTCTCAAGCCAAAGGAGACTGTTGAGAGCAAACGTTCATGCATACACATGGAGCTGGTGACATCTGATCTGTTGGAAATGCTGTCAGGCACACAGTCAGCTGTGGGCATAATTCTTTTTTAAATACTCTTTTGGTGGGACTCTTAAGTAGTAGAGTTTAATCATGCAATGTTTTTACCATTAAATTTTGGTGGTAGCGTAAGTGAAATTAGTCCTCCTTTGGATTTTGCAGCATAGAATCTGGTTCTCTGATCTTCAAAGCTGCAGCAGACTGTTCTGCGTGTTCCTTCTTTTGTGGTACTGAAAAAATTGAGAAAGTATGTACAAACTCCCTTTTTAAATGTGTGTGTTTCAACTTAATTGTGTAACAGCAAGATTAGTGCAGGAGAAAGAAACACTGTGTAGGAGTAGTCAAAACAAATTTATGGGCTCTTTAAGAGATTCTAAATTAGAAAAAAAAATTCATTTCAAATTATTTCCTTTTGTCCTAACTTCACTTTATTCATTTCTATCTATTTTTTTCCACACAAAATAGAAAATAAAGTATTATTTTATTGAAGGTTTCTCCCTGATTCCACTGCCCCACTACAATAATTGGTAATATAATGTGCTTCAACAGAAAAATAGTTTGACATAGCATAGTCTGAAGTGCTAGTTAGCCATTTTTGTTATTGGTGAAGCTTGTGAGGTCCTATACTCAACTTGATGGCACTTCTCTGTTTGGATGTAATACAATTACTTTAGAATACCACAGCCAATCAATTCCAAAATGTCAGGGAATATTGTAGGCATAACGGGGAAGAACGCTATTAATTTTGGGGGGAAATCAGAAAACCAGAAGGGGAGAAATGGGGGACACACTGAGCTCCTGGCATTTGTTAGTAGAGCCACAGTTTCAAGCATCTATGTAAGTGTCTATAGATCAAACTGATTGATGGCACCCATAAACATCTTCCAGCAAAACAATGTTGCTGTTTCATCTCTGTTCATCCTCCCAATAGGGCTTAACATGTTGACATCCTGCATGATTTATCATTCAGACAGAAAAAAGAGAAATAATAATAGAGGCAGTTGTAATAATTGGACTGACAACTTTACCCGAACTGTGAGCTCAACTGTAAAAAGTAAATGAAAATTCATAAGATGTCACAATAAATTATAACAACAAATATTGATGGGGGGGGGGGGTACAAAAGGGGAGCCAGACAGTTGATTAGTCGAAATGAAAAGGCATACTGATATGAGCATGCTTGGTAAACAAGAAAAGTTTGGAACTAGAAATGAGTGAACAAAAATTGATCTGTCACAAACTAGGCCTAATGGGTGGACAAAACAATGAAGGAATGGGCTATTCTGCTCCTTTGCAGGTCCTTAAAAACTTTAGGGAGAAAAATTGGCTAATGGAGCAAGGTTCACCATCATGGCTATCACCCCACCATGTCCTGGGACCAGAGTCGGATTAATGTAGGCACTTAAGGGGCTGCAGTCCAGGGCCTCGGGCTAAGGGGGGCCCCGGAGGGTCTCGGGCCGGATGCAGCCCACTGCTTCTTTTCATCCAGCAAGTCTCCGCACCACAGGCATGACAGTGGTCGCTGAGCCTCAGTGCCCCCCCGCAGGGGGCTGGAGCATCAAGCGTCAGCTTGCCAATGTACCCCTGTGGCCCCTAGGCAAGGGATGTTCAGGGAATCTCTGCACGCTGCTCCGCCCCCCAGCGCCAGCTCCGCAGCTCCCATTGGCCGGGTACCATGGCCAATGGGAACTGCAGGGGCAGTGCCTATGGGCATAGACAGCATGCACCGCGCAGAGCAGCCTGGCCCCTCTGCCTAGGGGCCGGTCATGCTGGCCACCTTGGGGAGCAGAGCAGTGTGGAGCCAGGGCAGGCAGGGATCTTGTCTTAGCCCTGCTGCACCACCAACCAGGAGCCGCCTGAGGTAAGCACCTCCTGGACAGACCCTGCACCCCACACCCCCTCCTGCACCCCTACCCCAGCCTGGAGCCCCATTCTGCACCCAAACTCCCTCCCAGACCCTGTACCCCAACCCCCTGTCCCAGCCCTTGAGCCTCCCCTGTACCCAAAATCCCACCCAGAGCCTGTACCCCAACCCCCATCCCATCCCTGGCCCCACCCCAAGGCCCACCCCTCCTGCTGGAGCTGAGCCCCCTCCCACAACCCAATCCCCTGCCCTAGCTCTGAGCCCACTCCTCCACTCCAAACCCCCTGGAGTCCCACGAAATCTAATAGCTCAAGGCCTACAGGAGAGTTAATGTGGCCCTGCCTGGGACCCCAGGCTTTTGTCATCCTGATCCTGAGAGGTCCTGACCTAACCAGGCCAGAGAGGGGGATCCAGATAGGGTTCCCAATCATCCAGAATTGGCCTGGAGTCTCCCGGAATCGACACAGATCTCCCAGTGACTACTGAAAGCGATCTGGAAGATCTTAATAGGATATTTTAAGAAAATGACATTACATCATGGTGAGGGTGGGGGGAGTCTCCAGGAATAGCCTCAGTCAGAGTTGGCAACCCTAGACCCAGTTGACATTGCCACTTCTACCCATTCCAGCTGAGTCCCAAGCACAATTTGGGATGGAACAGGATTGGCTTTAACAACAGCAGCTTCAGCCCATCTCTATTAATTTCTTCTCTTTTCCCCAAGAGGACAATTACTACCATCTTTAATACCACCTATGAGGCTGTAGGTCAAGTTCATTGCATACACCATTTGCTTGCATTCCTCTGTCCCCCACCCCCTTGTTTTTCCTTCTAAAAAGTCTCTTCAGATAAAATGCAAAGCTTGTTGCTAAAATGAAAGCTTTATTTAATACTTTATAGATCAAATGCTTTAACTGTTCTGCTGCCTTTTCTTTAGCTTTTGATAAAAGATTAAAAGGATTTTGAATGGTGTGTTTGCCATAGTACTAAGCAGGCTGAGGTTTCTGTATGACAAACCTGAATTTTTTTCCAACAAGAGTTTAATTTTGGACAGTGACTGGATTACATCAGCACTTTTAGCCCATATAGTCCATCTAAACTAATATAACAGGGCACACAAAGTCCTTGCCAGGGGGAATGAGGGAGTAGGAGACCCTGGGAAGAGGGGAAATATGCAAATCTCTGGCCATGAGTCGAGGAGGGAGTGGGAGAGATACAGAGCCCCTATTGTGGTGGGGCAGGGGAGGAGTAACAAGGAAATCCTGAAATAAAAGGGAATGGGAGCATGGCACATAGAGAACATGTAGAGTGGAACAGAGGAATGCAAGCCATGGTGTGTGATATTAACTCAGCCAACAGAAGCAACACAATGTGTGACACTACTGACTTCTTCCCCTCCCCTGTCCCCCCAGTATATTTAGTAACATAAGGAAAAGACCTTTAAAGTATGTTTTGCTTGGAGTTCTTTTGGATAAATTTTTAGAACATTTCAGTTACTTTATACTTAGTCCAGATCGTTAGCTCTGTTAGGGCCACTTTACACTTTTCCATTGATGTACAGTCTTATAGCTTATCATGAGACGATCGCCCTGGGCTAGGGCTATCCTCAGTGGGCATAAAGCTAACATACACTTCTAGGCCATATCTCCCTGCAACAGACTCAGGGACAGCGCTGGGCTGCTGGCAGGCCAGGGTGACATACAGGCATAAAGGACATACCAGTGGAGTCCTGAGCAGGGGAGCATGGCCTCAGCTGGAGGAGGCGTGGCCTCAATCGGAAGAGGCTGGGCCTTTGAATCAAGATTTAAAGGGTCTGGGGCTGCAGTACTGGCAGCTGAGAGCCCTGGGCCCTTTTAATCACCCATGCAGCTACATGCTGCAGAAGCGACTGGGAGTCCTGGGGCTCGGGGCTGATTTAAAGGGCCAAGGGCTCCGGCTGCCACTACCTCAGCAGAGCCCTGGGCCCTTTAAGTCGCCAACAGAGCCCCAAAGTCTCCCAGTTGCTGCTGCTACCCTCAGGCTCAGGGCTCTGTGTGGAGCTTTAAAGGGCCCCGGTCTCCACTGCGGTAGTGGTGGCTGGGAGCTCTTGGCCCTTTAAATCACCGCTGGAGCCCCGCTGCCGCTACCCCAGGGCTCCTGCAGCAGGGCTCGGGCAGCGATTTAAAGGGCCTGGGGCTCCGACTGTCACTACCGCCCTGGACCCTTTAAATCACTGGCCTGGGGAAGCCAGTCCAATACGGCATGGCGTATCGGCTCTTGCTGGCTTACTTTCACTTCTGCTGGCAGGCAGCACAATTTGGAGTGCTTGTACGGCAGGACCAGTGTGGTTTCACAGCTTGTATAAGATGAAAGGCGTGCAATGGTGGCTTAAAGCCACTTGTTGCAACTCTCTTGGACTTGCACTGTGGGCTCCTCAGTCACCTCTGAAGATTCGGGCCTGAAGGTTTGGGGCTTTTTACTTGTTTAGTTTTCTGAAAGTACTGTAGTTTTAAGTTACTGAAAGTAGAAAGTTCTTCCCATGACCTAGCAAATCTACACCGAACTTTTCCAGTACAAGCCCTGCCATTCTTTGGCTAATTCATACTAAGAAAATGTTTGCAATTAATCTTTCCTTCATAATCTTTCCCTTTTATAATTAACTATTCTTCATAAAATTACATTTTGAAGGGTTTCTGAATATTGATATGTGGAAACCAAACCCCTACTATGACCTTTAAGAATCTTAGTTCTAAATACGACCATTGTAGGATATGGCAGGACTCTTGGATAATAATCATGAAACAACATACGGAACAGTTATCAGTAACAGTTTTATTAGGGAAGGACAGATTAGCAGAATCAAGGAAGATTATTAATAAAAATGAATCCAATTTGTATTACTCTAGCAATGTAATGGTCAGCTTCACCAATACTTATGTTGCACTAAAGCTACTTCTAACTAAGGGATCAAGGTCTTCAGTTTATAGTTCTGTCAAAATGCCGTCTAATTTCTCTTCCTGTAAAGCTTTTCCCAAGTCCATTGCTATCCATAGGGAAGTCTCAAGCACTCCACATTACCACCAATAGGATCCTTGGCTAACAGTTGCTCAGACTGTTCTTAATAAAGAGGTAGAGCACACTCAGAGTCATGAAAAAATACTTAAAAGACTTCATAATGACTGTTTACAAATTAACTGGCCAGTGTAATTAACAGCGGCTAGCTGAATTTTTCTACTTCATTTGGTATGTCAAGAGCAGCTGCTGAACTTTGTTCCTCCCTGCAATAAGCTACAGACACAGCCCCTTCTCTCTTGAAGTTGCCTTACATTGGAAACATTCAAAGTCTGCAGTCCCTTCGCTTTTCTTTGGTCTTATGCTTATCACATGTTGTTCATGTTCATTCCAATCAAATGTGTGCGCACTCCATGCACACCAGCTGGAAGATTTTTCCCTTAACAGCATCCATAGGGTCGGCCTGGGCACCCCCTGGAGTCATGCCTTTATGACGTTCAATATAGGGCCCTGCTGACCCCCTAACCTCTCAGTTTCTTCTTGCCCATTGCTCCAACAGAGGGATAGGAGGCTGGGTATTGGAATGGACATGAACAACATATCTCGAAGAACCACAATTACTAGAAGGTGAGTAACCGTTCCTTCTTCTTCAAGTGCTTGTTCATGTCCATTCCAATCAGGTGACTCATAAGCCAAAGTTCAGAAGGTGGGGTTGGAGTCATCCACTGATTGGAGCACAGCTCTTCCGAAGTTTGCATCAGCTCTTGCCTGTAGTGCATGGTGAAAGTGTGTATAGAGGACCACGTTGCTGCCCTGCAGATTTCCGGTGTTGGGACTTGTACCAGTAATGCTGCTGAAGAGGCCTGCGCCCGGGTGGGGTGCGCGGTGATCGACGGAGTGGGCATCTTTGCTAAGTTGTAACACTCCCGAATGCATGAAACAATCCACGATGAGATACATTGCGATAAAACAGGGAGGCCTTTCATTCTATTTGTCACCACTACGAATAACTGGACAGACTTTCAGGAAGGCTTCATTCTCTCAATATAGAAGGCTAATGCCCTGCGGACATCCAATGAATGATGCCTCTGCTCCCTGCCCCTGGAGTGCGGCATAGGGTAGAATACTGGGAGGAAGATGTCCTTGTTGATGTGAAACTGGGAGACAGCCTTAGGGAGAAAAGCTGGGTGAGGTCTGAGCTGAACCTTGTCCTTATGGAATCCAGTGTAAGGGGGCTCTGGTGTAAGAGCCCTGAGCTCCGACACTCTCCAACCTGAGGTTATCGCCTCCAGAAACGCCACCTTGTATGAGAGATAAAACAGGGAGAACATTGCCAATGGCTCAAATGGTGGACTAGCTCAGGGGTAGGCAACCTATGGCACGCGTGCCAAAGGCAGCACGCGAGCTGATTTTCAATGGCACTCACACTGCCCAGGTCCTGCCACCGGTTCAGAGGGCTCTGCATTTTAATTTAATTTTATGTGAAGCTTCTTAAACATTTTTAAAACCTTATTTACTTTGCATACAGCAATAGTTTAGTTATATATTATAGATTTATAGAAAGAGACCTTCTAAAAACATTCAAAGTATTACTGGCACACGAAACCTTAGAGTGAATAAATGAAGACTTGGCACACCACTTCTGAAAGGTTGCCAACCCCTGGACTAGCTTAAGGTCCCAAGCCGGGATAGGTTGTTGTACTTGCAGGTAGAGTCTGTCGAGACCTTTAAGGAAACAGCTAACCACTGGATTCACGAAGACTGAGTAGCCATCTGTGCCTGGATGGAAGGCAGAGATGGCAGCCAAGTGAACCTTGTCCATGACAGGGACGGTGCCTGCTGCTTCAGATGGAGGAAGTAGTCCAGTATAAATTTCACCGAGGCGAGCATTGGAGACTGACGGTGCTACTCCAACCAGATGGAGAACCAGCTCCACTTGACAAGGTACATCGCTCTTGTGGAAGGCTTTCAACTGCCAAGAAGAACTTGCCTGACCTGATCAGAGCAGGACTGCTCCACCGCGTTCAGCCATGGAGCTTCCATTCTGTGAGGTGGAGCGACTTGAGGTTCAGGTGGCGGAAGCAGGCGTGATCCTGCGTTATTAGGTCCGGGACAAGTGGTAGGGTGACCGGAGTTGCCACAGACATTTTCAAGAGCGATGTGAACCACTGCTGGCGTAGCCAGGCTGGAGCTATCAATATCACTAGGGCTCGGTCCCTGTGGATCTTGAGGAGCACTTTGTGAATGAGAGAAACCAGTGGGAACATGTATAGGAGACAGCCTCCCCATGGAAGTAGGAACCGATCTGTGATGGAACCTAGGCCTTGATTCAGGAAGGAGCAGAATAGCTGACATTTTCTGTTGCATTGTGTAGCAAACTGGTCTATTTGGGGAAAGCCCCCGTGTTGGAAGATTGATCTCAATGTGTCCGGCCGGAGGGACCACTCATGGCCATAAAAAGAGTGTCTGAGACTGTCCGCCAGCTCGTTCTGTATCCCAGGGAGATATGATGTTTGCAGGTGTACTGAGTGCTCTACACAGAAGTCTCACACCATGAGAACTTCCTGACACAGGGGAGATGAGCGTGCACCCCTGTTTGTTGATATAAAACATTGCTGTGGTGTTGTCCGTGAGGACTGATACACATCTCCCTGATATATGGACTCTGAAAGTCTGGCATGCCAGGTGCACCACTCTCAGTTCTCTGACATTGATATGCAGAGCGAAGTCTGCCTGAGACCAGAGGCCTTGTGTCCTGAGGTCTCCAAAATGTGCCCTGCATCCCAGATCTGATGCATCTGTCTTTAACGAGAAGGATGGCTGGGGGCTGGTGAAGGGGACTGCTGCACATACTAACTCTGGGTCGAGCCACACCAGAGGGAGTCTAGTATTGGGTGAGGCAGGATTACGATGCTGTCCAAAGCGTCCCGAGTTGGTCAATATACTGACGCTAGCCATGACTGGAGCAGGTGAAGCCTGAGTCTGGCATGCTGTACTACATAGGTACAAGCGGCTATATGCCCCAGAAGTTTCAGGCAGTTCCTTGCTGTGGTGGTGTGAAACTGCCTGAAGCCTCATATGTTGTTGCCCAGTGACCAAAATCTGGCTTCTGGGAGGTATACCCTGGCTCAAGTCAAGTCTAGCACTGCCCCTATAAACTGTAATCCTCTGCACCAGAGGCAGTGTCGATTTGGCCTCATTTAGAAGGAGACCCAGTTCAACAAACATCCTTCTTATGAAGCCGACCTGCTCTTCCACGTCAGGTCTGGAGTGGCCTTTGATCAGCCAGTCATCGAGGTACAGGAACACCCGTACCTGCAACTTGTGCAGGAACGCCACGATAATTGCCATGCACTTGGTGAACACATGAGGTGCTGCTAACAGGCCAGATAGAAGGACAATAAACTGATAGTGGCTCTTGTTCACCACAAGTCTGAGGTATCTTCTGTGGGGTGGAATTATCACTATGTGAAAGTCTGCATCCTTCAAGTTTAGGTCGGCATACCGTCTCCTGGATCCAATGAGGGGATAATGGAGACCAAAGAGACCACGCAGAACCTGAGTTTCTTTGACGAACTTGTGGAGTTCCTGCAGGTACAAGATGGGCCTGAGGCCACCCTTGGCTTTTGATATTAGGAAATACCGAGAGTAGAAGCCCTTGCCCCTTTGCTCCTGAGGAACCTCTTCCACTGCCCCTACCAAGAAGAGCGAGTGCACTTCCTGTATAAGAAGTTGTTTGTGAGAGAAGTCCTTGAAGAGGGATGGGGAAGGGGGTGGAAGGCACAGAATTGGATAGAATATCCCCTGTCTACTGTGCAGAGCACCCAGAGGTCCGAGGTGATATAGGACCATGCACAGTAGAAAGGGGATAGTCGGGATGAAAAGGTAAGAGAGGTGGATACAGCTGCACTACTGGTGCACCGTCCTTGACCACATCTTCAAAAGGGTGATCCGGGTCCAGGCGCTGGCATGGGCTTGCCCGAGCACCGGCCTGAGGGGGGGTGTTGCTTCCTTCTACTGCTTCTATTCCTCCTACAAGGAGCATCCTAGTGGTTCTGAGGCTGGTAGAACCTAGAGGGAGGTTTTGGCCAGAAGTGCCTACATTGGGTGGCAGGTGTATGGAGCCCCAAAGATCTAAGGATAGCCTTTGAGTCTTTTAGACTATGGAGTCTTTTATCCATCTTATTGGAGAAAAGGGCCGAACCCTTGAAGGGGAGGTCCTGGATTGTTTGTTGGACCTCATGGGGCAGAACAGAGACCTGCAACCAGGAACCCCTCCTCATTACAATCCCCATTGCCATAGTACGTGAAGCTGCATCCCCTGCATCCAATGCCACCTGCAGGAAAGCTCAGGAGACCAGCTTTCCCTCCTCCACCAGCGCAAAGAACTCTGTACAGGAGTTCTGAGGCAGTAGCTCTGCAAATTTGGCCATCACAAAACAGATATTGTGCGCATATCTGCTCATGATGGCCTGTTGATTAGCAATGCGGAGTTGTAGTCCCCTAGTGGAGTAGACCTTCCAGCCAAAAAGGTTGAGTCTTTTTGCCTCTCTGTTTTTAGGGGAGGGTCCCTGGAAGCCCTGGCACTCTTGCTGATTGGCCACATCAACCATGAGGGAGTCGGGGTGGGTGGGTGTATAAGTGTTCGTATCTCTTAGAAGGGACAAAGTACCGCCTCTCATTCCTCTTGGCTGTAGGGGCCAGAGATGCAGGGGTCTGCCATAAGGTCTTTGTTGTCTCTGAAATCGTCCTTATTAAGGGCAAGGCGATGTGAGAGGGACCGGAGGGTGCGAGGATTTCAACGACTGAGTTGGATTCCTCCATGACCTCCTCCGCCTATATGCCAGGTTCTGGGCAGCATGACGTAGGAGCTGCTGGAGGACCTTGATATCCTCCAGGACTGGGGCCACTGCTGTCCCTGCCACCATTTCATCTGGGGAGAATGAGGAGGAGAGACGTGGCAGCAGGCCCTGCTCACTCCCTTCAGCGCCCCGTGGGTTTTGCCGCACGCGGTATTCTGGAGTTTGTGGAGCCAGGGCCGCTGGGGGCGTAAAAATCAGTGCCGAGGCGCAGACGGTGCCGAAGATATTGGTTCCAGTGGTGCCAGTATTGTCAACACCGGTGGTACCGATGCTGCAGCTGCCAGCGGTGCCACTGATGGGCGGGTCAGCACCGGAGCTGTAGGGGACAACAGCAGTGTCGGCAGCGCCCCTGCCGGTGGAGCAGGCGGTGCCTGCGGGGAGACTAAGGATGCCAAGGACACCGGCCTGGACTTTGGGCCCTGGATCTGTTCCTGGCTCTGGTGATACGCCCAGCGTGTCCAAAAGGGCCATTGCACGGAAGGTTGCCACTGCGGATGCCATGGTGAAAGGTAGGGCTGGTGGTCTTGGTGGGATCTGGAGCTTCTGCTCCTGGTCTTATCTGAGTGATAGGATTCCATCTCCAACTCTGAGGCCTCCAAGTAGGAGGACCCCAGAGGAGCAGTACTCTGGACCGCCAGAGAGCG
Source organism: Chelonoidis abingdonii (assembly GCF_003597395.2). Taxonomy (NCBI): domain Eukaryota; kingdom Metazoa; phylum Chordata; order Testudines; family Testudinidae; genus Chelonoidis; species Chelonoidis abingdonii. The sequence goes on along the minus strand of NC_133774.1, from coordinate 50,897,433 downwards.
GGGCCGCGAGGTCAGGGACCGGTGCGGCTCCCCTGCATGGGTGGGCTGTGCTGGGGAGAGGTGTGCTGGAGATAGGGATTGGCACGCCATCATTCCTGGTTTGCCCCTTGATTGGACGTGAGGCCGCGCAGTCATCAGGGACTTGTGTCTCCTCTGGGAGGAGGATGGCGCCGTGAGGCATATAAGGTCCCTGGTTGCCTCGAATGCCTCCGGAGTTGAGGGGAGCTGGACATGATCACCTTGGAGTTCCGGGGACCATTGAGGGTTCGGACTTGACTGAACCCCAGATGGGGCAGGAGTCGATGAGATCCTGGAAGGCTGGAGAGACGAAGTGGCCTGGCTCGAGATGTGCTTCAATGCTGCTGATCTTTAAAGGAGGAGAGCAACTCCTATCAGGCTTTTTCTTCTTTTGTGGCACCGGGGATTTAGAATGGTGCCAAACTGCAGAGGGTTTCTTATGTGCGGAGCCATGGCAGTGCTGGGAGTCCTTAGAGTCCTTGCTCGGCACCGGCTCACAACCATCAGCACTGGAGCACTTTGGACTGACACGGAAGTGCTTGGCGTGGGTTCTGCGGACCTCAGGTCGGAATGCGGTCCAAGTGCCACTTCCATTAAGTCTTTGGTCCCTGTCTTTAAGGGTGCTAGGGTGAAAAAACCCTTGCAGATCCTGCACTTGTCCTTTTGGTGGCTCTCCCCGAGGCACCATAGACAAGAAGAGTGTGGGTCACTCTTCGGCATAAACTTGACACAGTCCTCACAGAGTTTGAACCCTGGGGACTGGGGCATACCCCAGAACTGGGGGAAAATGTAGTTGTTGGGGGGGAACCCCCCAGAGTCACAACAACAACTACTAACTAGGACTAATAACTAACAAACTATTTACAACTATTTAAGAAAGAAAAGTGAAGAGGACAACGCCAAAAGCGCTTGCAAAGCGAGAGCGACAGTTATTCCAGCTAGCCGTCACTGGCAGTAAGAAGTAACTGAGGGGATGGGGGGTTGGCAGGGTTCTATATTGGGTACCATAAAGGCACAACTCCAGGGGGCACCCAGGCCAACTCTATGGATGCTGCTAAGGGAAAAATCTTCCGGCTGACGTGCACGCGGCGCACACACACCTGATTGGAATGGACATGAACAAGCACTCGAAGAACTATAATTTGTCTGTAGTGTCCTAGCTCTTTCAGTTACACTGGGATAGGAAATACTTTTAGGGAAAAGAGCTGACATGTCTGAAGGAGGAACAACAAATCCACATGCTTTAAGTAGGTAATATATTTGAAGCTTTATTGGTAAATGTCCTCTATCCATCAAAATTCCCTCCTGTCAAGGCTCTCTTCTAGCAAGCGGAGAAGGACCACCCCTGCATTTTGTCCCAGTTCCTTCTTTCTTTTGAATGATAGCTCCAATCCTCAGTGCGATGTTCAGTTCCCTAGTTGCTCACAAAGGCAGGACTTTCTCCCAACCCTCCCTTCTCATTGTGGCTCTCTTTCTTATACCTATGACTTTCTAAGTGTGTCTCATCAGCCTCTATCTCAGGGGCTTCTGCAGGTTGGAGGGAAACTTGGTGATTTTTCCTTTTTGGGGTACATCCCTCCTAGAGTGACCTCCTTTTAACTACAATTGGATAAATATTATTCATTGTTCCCTTAAGTATATTATTTTATTTATTGAGCTATTACAATTGATTTTGGTATAAATATTAAGTCAGTGATCCCCCTTTATCTGTCTTATAACCCATGTCCATTTCCATTAAGCTTTTATTCTAAAATGAAGTTGTTTGGGGATATACTGGCTTTAAACCACTGGATAGGCTGAGTAATAAGTGCAGAAGAAAAGTACATAATGTAGTTACCTACATATTCTCTAATTTCAATTATATATTTGTGTTCACAGGTCTGCAGAAGTTTTCTACCTCTCTGAACACTAACAGGAGACGATATCTTTCTCCTTTGCATGAAGAGACATTTTTGTAATGTGTGCAGTTGCTGTTCCCAGACCTGGTGGGGAAGAAAATAATGGACATCATAGGAAGTTTTTTTTCCTTTTTGTCTTTGGAATTGCTTTGCTATGCACTGGATTTCTGCTTTCAGTCTTTATTTTACAGACGTGCCCATCTGGAACTTTCAGTGATTGCAACAGGGCCCTTAAGATTGCTGGGCCTGTGGTTGTTGCTGTTGGATTAGTTTGTGTCTTACTGGCACAATCAAGAGCTAGGCTGTACCTAAGTCAGAGACAGATGCAAGGTGAGCAGGTGTACAGGCTCATTTTTTGTCAAGGGAACTGTCAGTTTGCCCAGTTTCTTATCTTTGGGTTTTTGTTTTTAGCTAGTGGAGTGCTAATTAGTTTCCTGGGCATTTGGGTTCCTGGATGTAGCCCAGGAAGGCACAGCCTACAGTATAATCAAACCAGCACTTCTGATGTTGAACTCCCAGGCTGTGGATTTCTGCCTCTTCAAATCATGGGTCCTTTGATAGTGCTTATTGGATTAAGTTTCTTTGTAATAGCTCATATTAAAAAGAAAACCAATTTAAATCTCAGCCAAGAATCTTCTGAAAATGGAGAACAGCCTCAGAGTCCAGAATCACTTCAAGTTACAGCAGGTAGGTAAATGATTTGTATATACTTTACATTTGAAAGCTAGTTTTACTAACCTGTACGCTAGTTCCTATTTTGTGTGGTTTAACATACCAAATGAGATACAAGTTGCCTTACACTGGAAACATTCGCAGTGTAGTTAAATCAGTCATCTTTCTTCAGGGGCAAACTGCCTTTTGACTTACAAGAAACCTCCAAAGGCAAATGTGGAAGAAATCACATTATCTGGCATAAGTAGTTCCAATCCTACTCCCTTTTCCAGAGAATGGAATAGGCATTGTAAATTGTAGGTGGCATGGCTTTTTTTATTACTATACTGAAAATGCAGTTTAGCTTTGAATGCTGGCCTGTCTTCTTGTCCCTTGAAATAGGACTCCAATGATTCAGATGCAGGGGGTACTGCTTTTACTGTTTGTGTCACCATTTTAATTCTGGGTTAATACAGTTTGTAGGTTTTAAACTACATTTTTAGTGGTCAGAAGGAATGGGTGACAAATCAACCACCATGCTGCTCAACTACAACCTGATTGATTGGAACTAAAGGCCATTGCACACAAAATCCTGCCTTTGTCATCACGACATAAGGACTATTTAACCTGATGCTTAATAGGAAAAGGTGAAGGCTTGGGAGGCTGACACCAGATATCAGGGTATATGAATGAGAGAGTTGTAGAAGAATAGCAATTTAAGAAAATAGTCTTTGAAGGAGAGAAAGCAAAACTAGTACACACATTCGTATATGTTGAGAGTTCTAAGAGAAGTAAAATATACAAACACTGTAGGATCAGGCCTAGACTTAAAATGTGGATTGCTGTAGAATCATGGGCTCCAAGTCTCTTGTTCCATCACTTTACCTGAATCATTGTATTTAGGCAACACGTGCCCTGCTCAACTTCAGTATTAATTTGCTGTGTTAACTGTCTCTGCAGATGCTCCTTGTGTGTGTGTTTAGTAAGCCAACAATCACTTCCTCTCCTATAACATATTTGAAAACATCTAAATTCTGTTGTCTTCCTTAAGTGCACTACTTTCAGAATAGGCTGACTAAACAGACATATAAAGAACACCCTGTGTGCAAAGCAAATTCATGTAATAACATCAATATTAATGTTGGGTAGACAGGTGTTGCCTAAACACTGTGATTTTTGGGGAGGTGATGGATGGATCAAAAGACTGAAACACATTGCAAGAACAGAGATTGGGTTTTACATAGAAAACTTAAGAGGCAAAGACACAAAAAGTGGAGTGGGGAGAGGAGAAGTAGTTGTTGCACCTGTTTAATTATGAGAACTAGCTGACTGTTGGCTGTCCATTTAAAAAACTAAAACCCCTGAAAAATGCAAAGTTCTGAGAGACCATAAGAGAGACCATACTTCATTGTCCAACTTCATAACATTATCACTAATTAGTATTCAGATTAAGCACTGCATAATTACAGTTTAGTACATAACATGTATTGCTTGCTTATAATACGAATTCTGTTAGTATTGTCCCTTCAATCATGAAAATGTTGTCTAAAATTTCTTTGTTAATTATGCTACTAAAGTACTCTGGTTTGAGTATTACAATTTCAGAACAATCAGAAATCACCATTTGTGCCTACAGTTATAAAATCATGTCATGCTCCTTAACAGGCAATCAAGTTATAGCAATGGTATAAGTGCAGTTATTACCTCTTTGTATAAATAAGCACTGAGAACATATAAATCATAGAAAGCAAGGAACTTCCTGATAATTTAACAGAGGAAATACTGCACATTTGAAGGAAAAAATAAATCAATATGAACTGTTAAGCAGAGCATTGAACATTTTTATTTATAGCATTTTTAGAGGTATGCACAGTACTTTATAAAACCCACATTTTAGGCAGGCAGGGAGAACTAGGCACTTCTGTACCATAGTGATGAGCATGGTATAAAATCTCAGCTAGAAAGTGTGCCAATAGCTCTTGCTCTGTGTTTAGAGAACACACATGAGCCTGTCTGCTGGTAGGTTCTGCAGCCAACAGTAAAGGGATTTGTGTCCTTTAGCAAGGTGAAACTTTTTTTATGGCTGCTTTTTTTTTTTTTTTAGTAAGATGGATCTCTTGCATTGTAAAAATCCTCCCAGAATGTGTACATACAATTGTACTCTACATCAAGGAATGTCAGAACAGTTAAAGTATGCATGAACATGGTGCCTGTATCTACAAAGAAGATAAGTACAAATACTATACCACATCAGTATGAATATCTCTTAGGTTACAATGAGGATCAGGAAATGAGTTAAATTTTCATGTGTTACTAATTAATTTTGTTCTCTTTAGGTGATGCTGTAATGACATTCCCACCCCTCCCACCACCTTATTTTGCTGACTCCCTATCACCACCTGTAACTCATAAGCCACTTGCTACGGAGCTGCCTATGAGTGAAAATCCTCCTCCATACCACAGTATTGTAAATAATGGGTAAGACATTCTTCTTGTTTATTTTCTAGAATCTGTGATGTTTAACCCATGGGTTGAAGTGTAGCTAGGACAACACTCTGTTAATCATCGTTGATTTTATGCCTGACACCTATAAAATTTTCTAGTAACTCACTGAATTTCTTCCTTCTGATATTTTACCTTAATTTTAAAATATTTGTACCGTGATTGCATCAGGATATGAGTAGAGCAAGGGACTTGGATGCCTGGGTTCTATTTTTGACTTACTGACTTGTGTGAGCTTGAATAATCCACAGACCTCTCTCTGCTTCTGTTTCCCTGGCTATCAAATGAGGATACTACTATTTATTTAACTACTTTAAAGGCTTTTGGGAGGCTTAATTAAAGTTGTAAGTCACCTTTCATCTGAGGATCTCAGAGTATGAAGTATTGTCATTTCAGTAACTGGAGTTTTAGAACTCATAACTATTGTAAGGAAAGGGAAAGTAGGGCCATGATAGATTATGAAAAGACGGGGAAGATGGGGCAATGGAATTAAGGAGAAGAGATGGGAAAATCTCTCCCATTCCCAACTGGCTAATCTGCTCTATGCAGTGTTGTCAGAGGAATATAAAAAGACCTCTTTTATAGGAAATGTGAAAAGGCCACACTGTTATACAGACGGTACTGTTCATTAAACAGATATGTATTTGCAGTGAATCACTTTATAAAAAAAAAAAGGCAGCTTGAACACACCGGCTTCACCTACACTGTGTGTGCATGTGTGAAACTCAAGTATGATTTGGCTTAGTGTATAAATGAGATTGGAATGTACTAATGTGTAACGTTTTACAGGGCACAACTTGCACATGTTCAAGGAATGGTTTCTGTTAGAGACTATGAACTACTATATGCAAGTCCCGGGAGCAGTTCTTCTTCAGACGTCTTACCTACTCTGCATCTTTCATATGAATTACCTCCAAGATATGAAGGAAAAGAAGCAACAGTGAATACTGAATATTCTTCTGGCTCCTCCATGACTTAGTCTCTTCTGAATCTTCCCACAAAGAACTGTGAACTAAAGTTCATTTTTCTATGGAATTGTACACTACAATTTTAATGTTTTAAACTTTATTTTTATAATAAAAATTGTAATGGTTGCATCTGTGACCTTAAAACAACAAAACATAAATTACCAATTTGAGTTTAGAGAAATATTATGTAACCCTGTATATTATGTACAACAGTACTCAACAGTTTGGTGAACTGCAACAGCGTTATATGTTCATTGTGTTTTGTTATGGGGCTAGTGTCTATTTTTAGCTTTCTTTTATAACAGAGAAACTAATTAGAACACAAACTTTTTTCTGTGTATTTTGATCTACTCAAATCAATTAGTTTCAGAGCTATGGCAAAGAAATAATTAGAAGTGGCTTTATAAGTATTAGTTACTGTTCTCTAGAAAGTACTTGTAGGATGAGTTTGCAAAATTATCATTTATTTACTTAGCTTAGATACAATCTGAGCATATTAGTCATACTTCATTTTAGTCTGCCTGATAACAAATGCCGTATAGTTTAATTGGGAATATTTATGTTCATAGTAGTAATCTCCACAAAAATCAGTTTTAGCCAGCAATTAAGAGCCCTAAAGCAAAGGTGAGGCTAGTTAATGCTCTAACACTTTAATGGTAGAATGACTGTTTCCATAAGAAATACTGCTATTATAAATCAGGTTCAGATTTATACCGACCGTATCTATTTATTTTTGAGTTGGGCTCTCTTGTGTGGCTGAACTGCATTTAAAAATCAGTATTTTCCAGGAGTAGAGATTTCTTAGCTATAATTACAAGAAAGGATATTGTATCTTGATTCTAAGACCTTTAACTGGCAAGTTCAGAGAGCAAGTACGGCACAGCTCTTTAAGACACTTTTGAGATGCACAGCTCCCTCTCCTCTTATTGACTTCAAAGTACACCTCTACCTCAATATAATGCTGTCCTCGGGAGCCAAAAAATCTTACTGCGTTATAGGCGAAATCGAACTTGCTTTGATCCACAGGAGTGTGCAGCCCCGCCCCACCCAGAGCACTGCTTTACCACATTATATCCAAATTTATGTTATATCTGGTCACGTTATATTGGGGTAGAGGTGTACCTTACAAGAAAGCTCAGCACCTTGCATATAGGAATTTAAGTGTAAATCCTGCAAGACTTTTTAATTCTTAGGTTAAAACTTAATCTTAAAAAAAAATTGGAGCATAAGGCCTTATCTAAAAAGCAAGAGTCCTAGAATTTTATTTTAACTCCAGCAAGGTGGTTTTTTTTACTTTAGCTACCTCTCATCCATTTCCTCCTTAATTTGCACATAAATTATGTTCCTGTGATACTAGGCCCTGATTCTGCCACCTTTGCACTCAGGACCACCTTGCTCTGAGAGAAGGATCTCTGAAATCAATGGGACTGATCACAGTTCAAGGATGGCAGAATTAGGCCCCCTCCATGGAGTTTTTCTTGCTGAACTCCCAACTCTTCACCCACTGGAAACAAAAGCCTAATTGTATCATACCACAGGCCTCTGGATGAACTGAGTCAGAGGCATGTGATGTTAGCCATTCTTAAACGATAATATTTTCAGTAGTTCTCTTACACATCACTTGGTTTTACTTTTTCTATAGGTATTTGTTTTACAGAGGCATACCTTAAAGCCCCAGGACATAGTCTGTCACTTCCCAAGTAGCGGTCATATGTATAGTCCCATTGCTGTAAGTAGCACAAATCACATAAGTGATACTTCATGTGAATAAAGATTATAGAATCTGCCCCACAATTAAGTACAGTGCTGGCTGTACAAGTATAGATCTACAGATGTTATAAATGAGTACATAGCTCTTAAATATCAATTAGCATACAGACACAGGTAGTCCACAAATAACATTACAAGCTCACAGGTGATGCACATATGTACACAGACATTAGAGTGGTGCTGGACACGTATCATAGTAAGTCTGTGCCCATATAAGTAGTTCAGCATGCATAAGTAACAATTCTTCTCCAAGTAGTGTCCCGATGGGTGCTCCATTCTAAGTGTGTTGGCAGCCCATGTGCTTTTGATCAGAAATTTCATAGTGTCTGTTCGGCCCACCCATACGGGTTACTCAGTCTTGTGCTCTGCATTGTTGCTATGTAGTGTTGCGCAGGCCAAGTGCCCTCAGCTCCTTCTCAATTGCCTTGGCCTGAGATGGAGCCTTCACAGTTGTTTGTGTTGAATTTTACCTCAGCCGTGTCCCCTTAGCTCTTACAGTAGTTTATTATAGTTGTTTCAAAAAAAATGTGGTTATATAGTTTCTCCCTTCCTGGGAGTTTTACATTACTAGAAGGGCATGCCTGGCTCTGCCAGGTTTCAAATGCTGCCTGTTGTTCCAGGAGGCAATCGTGATGAGTGACTGATCCTACTGGTGCATATATTGCCTCAGGGAATCTCAAAGTGCAACGTCAGTCTGGCATTAAAATCTAGTGGGAGATTTTAATGCCAGAGGGGGGAGGGATAGCTCAGTGGTTTGAGCATTGGCCTGCTAAACCCAGGGTTGTGAGTTCAATCCTTGAGGGGCCATTTGGGGGTTAGTCCTGCTTTGAGCAGGGGGTTGGACTAGATGATCTCCTGAAGTCCCTTCCAACCCTAATAATAATAATCTATGATTGCATCAAACTTTGACTCCTTAGGACGGAGAGCTTGCTGAGCCCAGACTCTGATCCAGGCTAGGAGACGCCACAGTTTGCCAGTTTCTGAATAAGTTGGCTACCTCTACTATCTCCAAGCCACACTGCTCAAGGGCATCTAAAAAGAAGGCCCAAGATTCCTGTCATAAGACTTCCAAAGACCGTGCCCCAAGTTCTCCAGGAAGGGAATCTACTTCAAAGAAGATGAGGTCAACGGTGACTCGAGCCACTTTTTGGCTCCCATCAGTCTCTGATATTGTATGCATGAAGCTGTTGGTTCCTCAGTACCAAGAGCACTCTTAAATCTAGAGACTCCAAAATTTCAGGCTCTGATGGACCATTGGTACTGTCAGGGGAGCAAGGTGGCAAAAAAAGCTCTACCCTTTCACTTGCTATCAAAAAAGACCACTCCAGCTCAACTCCCTTTGGACCATTCAAGATTCACAGTACCATCAACTTCCTCAGTTACCATTATTTCAGCTCAGGTCATGGATACAGTACCGATAACACACTCAGTACTGCGGGAGTTTCATTTTCCTCAAGACCTAGCTGTGTCCAAGACACCTGACTCACTGTTGGTCAGGTCCAACTGTTCTTGGTACTGAGGCCCTCCAGATTACCAGACATGCATCTGGTGCTGAGAATTGTACCTCTCAAGTTTCTTCTGCTGCTCCACCACTTCAGAGTCACTTGGGAGAGGAGGATTCTGATGAAGATCTTGCCTTGGGCTCTCAAATATCTGTCCATAACGCTCCAATCCATTCCCATAGAGGCGCTTTTCCGTTATTGAGCATCTACCAGAAGAACACAGAGGGCAATTAGTGCAGAAGGCCAGCTGTTCACCAGAACATCTCTGCAGGCCTCTCTCAACGCTGCTTATACGCCATTCATTTGATATCTACAGCAATAGTTATGAAGAGGGCCTCCTGTCTTCAGCTCTTAGGATTTCCAAAGGAAGTCCAGAATACAATTGAAGACCTTCCTTTCCTGTTCACTGACACTATAGACAAATCTCTGCACATGTAAGCAATCGAGGGCCACTTTATGTTCTCTGGAGATCTATATACACATCCAAAAGAAAAAACTCAGTAGGTCCCAGACATCAGAGAGCCCACCCAATTCTCAAGTTCCCACAGATCATATGAACCTCAATTCAAGAGACAGAAGTTCCAGAGGGAAAAAACCACCCACTTCCCAACCCTCTGCTTCAAAGCACCAATTTTGATAGAGGGGTGGAGACCCTGAGCTGCCATCCCTTTTCATACCAACTGCATTGTTTCACCTGCCTTCTTCCTTTCAGCAGCTCTTTACCACTTCCAGCATGCTTGCGAATCAGTCACTACAGCCAAGTGGGTTTTGGAGATCATCTCCACAAGGTACTCCATCCACTTCACTTTTGTCTGCCAACTCCCCTTCCCCATCCCTCTTCAGGGACCTCTCTCATGAGCACCTTTTAAGACAGGAAATAGACTCTCTCCTATACTTGGGTGCTATAGAACCAGTTCCCATGCAGCACAGAGGGAAGGGGTTTTTTTCCAGGTACTTCCTGGTTCCAAAAAAAGAATGATGGTTGGACCCATCCTAGATTTAAGGCTACTCAACACATTTGTGAAAGCACAAAGATTCAAAATGGTCACACCTTGAAGCAATAATTCCATCTGTGGACCAAGGGGATTAGTTCTCAGCCCTCAATCATCAAGACACATTTCCATACTAATCCACCCATCTCACGAAAGGTTCCTATGTTTTACTGTCAGCCGGGACCATTTGCAGTATAAGATGCTTCCTTTTTGGCCTATCATCTGCTCCAAGGATCTGTTCAAAGGTCATGGCTTTAGTAGAGGCACATCTCCGCAGAAAAGGAATTCTGGTGTTCCCTTACCTAGATGATTGGTTTCTAAAAGGTTGCTCCCAGGATAAATCTGCCAGGGCAACTTGCAAAGCCATACACCTCTTCCTCACACTGGACCTACAACTGAACATTCAAAAATCCACCTTGATCCCTTACAAAGGTTAGAATTCATAGGAGCTTATCTCAGTTCAGTAGCTGTAAGAGCCTATCTCCTGATGCAAGATTTGTGGCCCTTTCCAATGTAGTCAAGCTATCTAAAAGTAGCCCTCAGACACCTGTCAAGAATTGTTTTTGGTGGTTGAGACATATGGCAGCTGATACTTTCATTATAGACCATGCAAGAGTACAGGTGCTTTGCTTCCAAGGATGGCCTAGGACTGTTTATTCACTAAGCAGACAGTCTAGCCCCACTACTGTCCATATCCACCTTCATAAAAGAATCTCTCAATTGGTGGAAATACCTTCCCAATGGCTGTGCAGGAGTCCCTTTCACCTGCCCTTCCCTTAACAGTTGTTATAACAATGGATACATGCCTCCTAAGTTGGGGAGCACATCTAGACACCCCTATGATACAGAGCAAATAGACACATTCAGAGGCGACTGTGCACATCACCCTCCTAGAACTCAGGACAGTCAGATATGCTTGCCTCTGATTTCTACCATTGATCAGGCAAACATATAAAGGTCATTATGGACAACATGTCATGCATGTTCTGTAGCAACCAACAAGAAGGGGCAAGAATCTCCCTCCCTTTGCTACAAAGCTGTCAAGCTTTGGAATTGGTGCATACACAATCAGATCATTGTCACAGCAGCTTACCTTCCAGGAGTGCAGAATATGACTGCGGATATGCTCAGCAGGCACTTCTCTCAAGACAATGATTGAGAGACAGAGTCCATCATACTTCACCACACATTTCAGCAATGGGGTACCTCTGAGATAAATATGTTTGCCATTGCCATGAACAAGAATTGTGTCCAATTCTGCTCCAGAGGCAGGCTGGATCACTAGTCCACGAGGGATGCCTTTTACCTTCAGTTGTTGTTGGGTCTAATGTTTGCACTCCCCCCGATGCCTCTAATATCAAAAGTTCTACTCAAAATAAAAAAGGACAAAGCTAGAGTTAATAGTTCTGACCGGGCTCAGACAGGCATGGTTTCTCTACCTGATACAGCTGGTTATGTACTCACCAATCATTCTCCAGGTCACCCCTCATTTTCTCTTACAGAATGATGGAAAGATCCTTCACCCCAATATCTGAGTTCTTTGCATCAAAGCAGGGCTAGTTGATGGTTCAGAGGATTAGAAACAACCAATTCAGAGGAAGTAAAAAGTTAACATAGTTATTATGGGGTTAGTGATGACACCTGGTCTGTGCTTCCAACGGGGCTGTGGGAGGCAAGAGATAAGGCAACCTGAAAAAACAGGAACTGTGGAAACATTAAGTGCCATACAGTCAACAGAACATGCCCATATAAAGCATCGAGCATATCCAAAAGAAATAGTAAAAACAGCTAAGCCATCAAAATACTAGCTAGCCTCAGCAAAATTACCAGGTTACTCTAAAAGAGTTTTAAGTGTACAATAACATTGATGTTGATAAAATTAGACCCTCGCTATGCTCTTGAATGAACTCATATGAAAAAATGATAAAAGACAAATTCATCGAACAGTCATAGGTGAACACTTTTCACGAAGTAATCACTCAACATCTGCCATCTGAGTTCTTTTCATCCTCAAAGGAAACTTGCACACCACCAAAGAGTTTGAGAGCTTAAAGTCATAACTTTGCTAGACACTAAAAATAATGAATATAATAAAGACACTGGATTTATGGTTTATTACAACAATCTGCAATCCACTAGCTCTCCCCCTTTTTGTCCTATGAGTACAAGCAGTGTTATGTAGCCACTTCACCTTGAATGGTCTCTTACAATATATGTTAACTAATACTAAACAATCTATTCCACTTTCTTTTAGCTATGACACTCTGAGTACCTTTCCCAGACCTGAAAAAGAGCTCTGTGTAAGTTCAGCTCTTTCACCAACAGAAGTTGAGCCGATAAAAGCAGCAAAGAATCCTGTGGCACCTTATAGACTAACAGACGTTTTGGAGCATGAGCTTTTGTGGGTGAACTCACTGCTGCTTTCACAGATCCAGACTAACATGGCTACCCCTCTGCTACTCAATAAAAGATATTGCCTCATCCATCCTGTCTCTAAAATCCTGGGACCAACACAGCTACATTGGTACTGCAAATAACAGTGTCTGCTCATCAGAAAATGTAGATGTGGAGACTTCTAGTACTGGAGGCAGAACTGGACTTGGTTACCAAGGTGACATGCTCAGAGAGAACGAGTATTCATTCAAACCCTACACTTTTTCAAATGTAGTCAACCTCAGTTGCGCTGATACATCATAGTCTGACAGTCTGTAACTGTGGTCTTACTCCAGCACCTAGGGAACAAAGTCCACAGCATAAAATTAAATTAAAAGCTCAGATTCAGCCAAGAGGCCCAAAGCTTGAACACTGCTAGAGACTATGTTTACACTTAAAACGCTACAGCAGCACAACAGCAGCACAACAGCAGCACTACAGTGTATCTACCTACACTAGTGGGAGGGGTTCTTATATCAGTATAGGTAATCCACTTCTGTGAGAGCTGGTAGCTAGGTCAATGGGCGAAGTCTTCCATTGCCCTAGCACTAGATATACCGTGGGTGTGGTTGGCTTCATTACATTGCTCAGAGATGTGGATTTTTTTATACTCAGAGAGCCATTGCTATACCAATGTCAGTTCCTAGCGTAGATCACCCCTAAGCTACCCTATCATCCCCAGAGGCAGCTTGTCCATAATATGTGAGAACTAATTTTGCTGGACTAGCATAGAGCCGTTTGCCCTTCTGCAACATGTGCTCTCCCTGGTCTGAGGCTGAACAGAGGGATGTACAGTTTGCATCTTTGGTCTAGTGAAGATATGACTGAGGCAGGAAATGGGCAGGGGCCAAAGGTACTGTAACCTGGTTTTTGCACCTCCCCCTATTCTTGTCCCGTTGGAAGCCTGAGGTAAGGTGGAGCAGCCTCAGGGCTGCTCTAAATTTATGCTAGATTTCAGCAGCCCCCAAGTAACAGTTTTGGCAGAAGAAAGCAATGAGCACCAGCCTGCCTCTGCCATACCTTCCACAGCGGGGGAGGCACTGTGGAACTCTTATGCTAGATCATTTTACCTAGAGGACATTGTTATTGCAGGGGCCAGTATATGCTTTGCCAGTGGTCCAGAGCAATGTAAAGGGGCTGCAACATAGTATCGCACTTGTCCCTGCCCCTCCAAGAGTGTCCACTTTTAAAAAAAAATTTTCTTCAATATGAGCAAGATAATCATGAATTAATTAAAACAAGTAGCTTTTTATTCTTCTATAATGTCACTATATTTCTGTGTTTTACAGCAAAAATTAGCATGACTTATTTCAGAGCTGGGCAAACTACGGCCCATGGGCTGGATCCAGCCCCTCAGGGCTTTGGATCCAGCCCACGGGATTGCCCCTGAGGTGCTATGGGCCCCATGCTGCTCTCAGAAGCAGCCGGCACAACATTCCTGAGATCCCCGAGCTGGGGGGAACAAAGGGCTCTGTGCATTGCCCTTGCCTCCAGGTACCAACCCCACCTGCAGCTCCCATTGGCTGGGAACGGGGAACCACCTTCGGGGGGAGGTACCTGGAGGAACAGCAAGGGCAGTGCACACATAGCCCTCACCTCCCACCCCCACCCCCCACAGGCCTGCACCTTATACCCTTCCTGCACCCCAGCTCCCTGCCCTGAGGCCCCTCGTACACACGCACCCCTCTTACACTCCAACCCCTTGCCCCAAGCCCCTTTCTGCACACCACACCGCCTCCCACACCCCACACTCCCTCCCGCACCCCAGCCTCCTGCCTCAGCCCTGCATACAATTTCCCCACCCAGATGTGGCTGTTGGCCCAAAAAAGTTTGCCCACCCCTGACTTATTTGCTAAAGCATTGCTAAACCTTTTGTCTCCAGTGTGGTCCTATATGCTGCTTAACCTAAAAACAGCCTGGTTGCAAGCACACTTTTAAAAGAAGTCATAGGCAAGATTTCTTTCAGAGGGGGCTGAGCACTTGGGACTGAGACATTGCAACACTCAGTGCTGGGTTGCCTAATTTCTAGGCACCTAGACCATCAGAGGCCCACCACTGCTAGCCACAAAGCCTGAGTTAGGTGCCCAGGTTCCCGATATGGATGGGTCTGAGTTAGACACCTTATAATACGATCCACAAAATCCAGCACACTAGGCAAGGAGCCACCTAAGCTAGCCAATGGGAGCTGCTGATTGGGGGAGGAGAGTGTGCCGAAAGCCCCACCCCTTTCTCAGTGATACGTGTCTGTGTACCGATCCATGAATGGGAATCCCTCTCTTGGTGTTAGCAGAGGTGGATTAAGATTTACTGGGGTCCTGGGCGCAAAGAACTTTTGGATCCCTCAGGGCCCCTCTCCCATGGGGGCCATGCCCCCTGCAGGTCCTCCTCTCCCCCTGCCCCTTAGCCAGGCCACAAGCTGAAGCTGGGCTGTGATAAGAGCCACACCAGCTGCCCAGGGAGATGGGGCACCATAGGGAGGCGAAGACCAAAGTGGTGGAGGAATCCCCTGCATTGCCCTGGGCCCCACTGCCTCCCTCTGCTGTCCTGAGCTCCCTTCCATGGCCTTGCATCACAGGCTCACCCCACTCCTTGCTTCTTTACCACACATGCATGTGTGCACTCGCACACACCTCACTCATAAGGCCAGCCCTAGTTTCACCTTATTTCCAAACTCCACTGCCTTCATGGATTATTGGCATCAGGATATGCGTGCCAAAATTAAAACACCCAGACTCAGAGTGGCATAAGCTCTAAACAGCAGCATTAAGATTTACATCCTCCTCCTCTAGTGGCCAAGATTCATGCCCTCTGTATATTAGGAGGCCTCCAACAGGGCCACAATGACAAGATTCACATTAGAGAGCCAAGATGAGTGAGGTCAAATCTTTTACTGAAGCAACTTCTGTTGGTGAGTGAGACAAGCGTTTGAGCTTACAGACCTGAAGAAGAGCTCTGGGTAAGCTCGGACCCTTGTCTCTCACCAACAGAAGTTGTTCCAGTAAAAGATATGACCTCACCCGTCTTGGCTCTAATAGCCTTGGCCCAACAAGCTTCAACAACACTGCATACAAAAATGGAGGAGTCATTAATAGCCCAGAGTGACCATTACACCAGGGCACTATTTTCAGGATTCATATTTCTAGCTTAATGTTGTTGTTGCACCAGGGCACTAGAACTCCCTGCATAATAAGATTCATATAGCAGGGCATGAGTGCTAAAAATACACAGTACAAGCACATTGGGATCCACACAGTAGGTTAGCAGTGTCAGAATGCATGCTTACAATAGAGTGGTGATGCACTCTGTCACTGAGTGAAAGGTTCAGCTAAACACAAGGGCACCTGCAAACAGCTGCACTAACAGCAGGATCTACACTATTGGTCCAGTAGGAGTTGCATGACAGGGCACTAATTCACAATCCCAATGCAATGGGATCCAGTCACCAGGTCTTTAGCATCAGAATTTGTACTTCCAGCCTAGTGTGATGGAATTATAGACAGAGGAGAAAAAGGCCTCTGTGATCATCCCATCATGGTCTAGCTCCCTGCCAGTGCAGGTCTGCTCCTTACATCATGTTTTGTCCAGACTCCTTTCAAAAGCCCTTGGAGTTTGTCTACACTACTGCGTACGTTGTTGTAACATCGCTCAAGGGTGTGAAAAAGCCACAGCCACCCCGCCCTGCCCCGAGCAACGTAAATTACATTGACTTAAAGAGATGTCTACACCGCTCCCACCAACAGAGCTTCCAGCTCTTATTGAAGTGGGGTATTACATTGATGGAAGAACGCTCTCCCATTGATGGAGTGCATCTTCACCAGACACACTACATCAGTGCAGCTGCATCAATACAGCTGTGCTGATGTAGCATGGTAGTGAAGACAAGCCCTTGAGGTTTCCAGTCCTTCCATGGGGAGACTGTTCCACAGCCTAAGACAAAGATTGCACTGCCAGGAAGGTTTCCCCTGGTAGATTTAAGTTCCCCACTCTTAATTTTGTCCTGTTACTCGAAGTACTGGTTTGTGCACAGCAGGGTAACCGTCTCAGGAGTCACTTTCCTGGTAGCGTGAGAGCTGCACATCAGCCCCAGCCAAAGGGGATCCTCACCTCCATGGTCTTGGGGGGATGGGAGGGAGGTGGTGTCTGTTTCACGAGAGGGTAGAGGGAGAAGAATATTGCACCCTGGACTTGTAAATGGCGAGGGGTACAGAGATGCTTGGCTTCTTGTAGGCAATTTAAACCACAGCAGGGAGATGTCCCAGGAAGGGAGGAGACACAGGTGAGTGGGGGGCTCTGGGTGTGTCCCGGGGAATCCCGGATTGGGAACTGGATGTATCCAGGATATCCTGGTCTGTAGAGGATATATCTTCTGGGACAGGAGGATCCCAGGCTCCGGGGGCAGATGTCCCAGGGGATACTGGGCTCTGTGCAGCGATGCACAATGAGGGGTGGGCACAGGAGGAGGCAAGGCAGAGGCTACCAGAGCTCCCGGCATCGACTCGCTGCACTCCAGCCCCTGCATTCAGCACTGCAGCTGCTGCAATCTGCAGCCAAAAGTTGTAAAGTCCCATCCCAGCTGCCGCAGGGAGAAGCAGCCAGGGGAGATGCAGCCCGAGCAATGCCTGGAGCAAAGCAAGAGAGCAGGTACTTGGGAGTACCCTGCGGGTGCTAGAGTCTACTAGGCAGGGCCAGCGCTTCTATTGAGGCGAACTAGGCAATCGCCTAGGGCGCCAGGATTTTCGTGAGGGGGGGGGTGGCAGGCGGCTCCAGTGGACCTGCCGCAGTCGTGCCTACGGACGGTCCGCTGGTCCCGCGCGGCTCTGGTGGACCTCCCGCAGGCACGGCTGCGGCAGCTCCGCCGGAGCCGCGGACCAACAGACCGTCCGCAGAAATGGCCGCAGGAGCGGCGTGCGGGGCAGCGAAATGGCTGTGTGCCTAGGGCATGAAAAACTCTAGCGCCGGTCCTGCTGCTAGGATGGGGCTTGACTGAGCCACAGATTTAAATGCTGCCAAAAGGGCTGTGAGAGCAGACATGGGCTCCATAAGCAAGTTTGACTGCTATATTTGGGGGGTGGGAGCGGGGCGGCATATGCATGCTGAAGCCAGTTCCACTGGCTCTCTCCCCCGGCTTGGAGTGGTACCTGGGCTGCCAGTGCTGTGGGGGACAACTTAATTGGGGGGGGTGGTCAGATGCTGCAGCCACTCAGGAAATTCAGATGCACAGTGCCTCTCCCCACCCCATTCCCCCTTCCTCTCTCAACTGTCCTTTGCCCCTAATCCCCCACAACCCCCTTTCCCACAGCCTCTTCCCCCACCCTACCCCACCCTCCTTCCCTCATTCTTCTCCCCACTCCCTCATTCTCCCCCAACGTCCCTTCTCTTCTCCCACCCCCTTTCCCCACTGCCTCTTCCCCTATTCTGCCCCCTCCCATTTCCATCCCCCAACTCACCTTCTCTTTCCCCCATCCCACCTCTCTTCCCCACTGCTTCTCTCCCCACCTTCCTTCCCCACTGCCTCTTCCCCAACTCCCTTCCCCCCATTCTGCCCCCCACTCTCCCATTTCTATGTCCCAACTCCCCCATTCCCCACTGTCTCTCCCAGCCTCACCTCTCTTCCTCCACTTCCTTTCCCCCATTCTAACCCTCTCCCCAAACAGTCCGAGCAGAGCTGCTTTGCCAGTAGCAGATTAAGATTAGTTGGGGCCCTGGGCATAAAGAACATTGGGACCCCCACATCCTCCCTCCCTGCCATGGGGCCCTGCCCCCTACTCCTCCTCAAGGTCATGACCTTGGGCTGGCTAAAAGCCAAGCCATGGTAAGAGCTACCCAGGGAGCCCAGACTGCTGTGGGGAGCCCTGGGCTCTCCATCTTCCCTGTGTGATGCAGCCTGGGGGATGGGGACATTGGCTGGGGGCTGCTCTCAGGTACCCTGGCCCCCTGCCCAGGGCAGGTGAAGGGCCCGGGCTCCACACAGCTGCCTGGGCTCCCTGGGTGGCTCTTATCATAGCCTAAGGCCAGGGCCAGCTCTAGGCACCAGCTTATCAAGCAGGTGCTTGGGGCAGCCACTCTGAAGTGGGGCGGCACTTTCAGGTATTTGGTGGCAATTTGGCGGAGGGTCCCTCACTCCTGCTCAGAGCGAAGGACCTCCCGCTGAATTGCCGAAGGACCTCCCGCTGAATTGCCGCAGGCTTTTTTTTTTTTTTTTTTGGCTGCTCGGGGCAGCAAAACCCCTGGAGCCTGCCCTGCCTAAGGCAGTGGTCCCCAAACTGTGGTGGGACACAGTAGGGCCTGGCTCAGCCCCTGTGGGGGGTGGGCAGAAAGCGTCACCCAGCCCTGCTGTGCCCCTAGCTCCACTCTGGCCCCGCCGCAACATCACTCGTGGTTATGTTTCCGCCCCTCAGCTCTGCTCCTGGCCACAGCCCCAGCCACACCTCTGGCCCCGCTCCTGACCACGGTCTCTGGCCATGCAGCAGCCCCCAGCTCCCTTCTCTGGCCCCCTCCCAGCCCCCAGCTCCCAGGGGGGCACAAACTGGGTAAGGGCAGGCAGAACTGGGGACCCCAGCCTAGGGTGACCATACATCCTGTTTTGGCCCCGGACATCCTGACTTTTTGGCAAAACTGGGCATTTGTCCCCTTTGCTTTTGCCAACTGATCACAAATGCCTAGTTTTGCAAAAAAAGGGTCTCAGGGGGTGAGTGGCTTGGGCTAGCTCTGCATGAGGCAAGGTAGAGACTTGTGCCAGCTCCAGCTGGGAAGGAGGAGGAGGAGGTAAGGGAGAGGGGGATCAGGCCAGCTTTATGCAGAGCTGGCAGGCTAGATCCACCAAAGCTCCCGGCACTGGTAGATTAGCAACAGCAGGGGCACCAGAATGGGGGAGGAGGGTCAAGGGGCCATGGCCCCATCACTTTTAAAGGTCACTTTAAAAAGGCCCCATCACTTTTACCAGCTATTAGGGTGAATGATAAGGAAAGGGGCGGAGAGAAGCCAGTGGTGGGCGGAGTCTATGGGGAAAGAGGCAGCACAGGTCTGGGGCCTTGGAGGAAGGGGCGGCGCAAGGGTAGGGACTCAGTGAGAAGGGGGCAGCATGGGGACAGGGTCTTAGTGGGAAGGGGCAGCATGGGGGCCAGAGCCACAGTTCGGGCACCAGTGGGCCCCCCTCACACTTTTAGGGATCTTCCGCCACTCCTGAGGAACAGTGGGACATATTAGGGAAAAAAATTCTTGGCTAGACACCAGACGAGACACACTACCTTTTAAAAGCCACAGCTAACGATAATAGTGAACGGCATTTTAATGAGAGAGATCGAGAGAGAGAGAGAGAGAGACCGCATGTAATCCACTCACTATCACTCTAATGGTGGCTATAACTCCCTTTCCACCACAAGCTTAGCTGAAGTGCCTAACTAGCCATGCAAGCTTTAAGGAGTCAATTGAAGTTCTTGCAGAATCCCATTTACCTCCTACGCTGTCTGTTAAGCACTGCTTAGCTTATTTAAGGAAGGTATGCCTTGGTTTCTAATCAGATTGACACTGGTTTTCAGCATTGATTTGAAAAATTACAATCTTTAGAATTTAAAAGAGCCATCACAAATATATAAATGAATATTCCCTTCCCAGGCCATCTTCCCCTCTGCACCAGCAGCAGTCAGAACTCAGGAAAATTAGCTCTCATCTGAAAGACTGAACTTGAGGAGGTCTCTAATATGCAGGACCCTACCAAATTCATGGCCATGAAAAACATGTCATGGACTGTGAAATCCAGTCTCCCTCCGTGAAATCTGGTCTTTTGTGTGCTTTAACCCTATACGATACAGATTTCATGGGAGAGACCCACATTTCTTAAATTGGGGGTTCTGCCCAAAAGGGAGTTGCAGGGGGGTCACAAGGCAATACTTCTGCGCTGCACTTCAGAGCTCAGTGGCCAGAGAGCAGTGACGGTTGGCTGGGTGCCCAGCTCTGAAGGCAGAGCTCCCACAGCAGCGGCGCAAAAGTCAGGGTGGCAATACTATACCATGCCACCCTTACTTCTGTGCTGCTGCCTTCAAAACTGGACAGCCGGAGAGAGGTGGCTGCTGACAGAGGGCCCAGCTCTGCGGCAGCAAAGAAGAAGTAAGGTTGGCAATACTATACCACGCTATCCTTACTTCTGTGCTGCTGCTGGCAGTGGCTCGGACTTCAGAGCTGGGCTCCCAGACAGCAGCTGCTTCTCTCCAGCAGCCCAGCTCTGAAGGCAGCGCTGGGGCCAGCAGCAGCATAGAAGGGTAGAAGTACTGTAACCCCCCCACCACACACACAATAACCTTGCGACTCCCTCACAACTCCTTTTTGGATTAGGACCCCCTACAATTACAACACCATAAAATTTCAGATTTAAATAGATGAAATCATGAAATTACTATTTTTAAAATCCTACGACTGTGAAATTGACCAAAATGGACCCTGAATTTGGTAGGGCTCTAGTTATAAGGAATAACCAGAATGGATTTGTCAAGAACAAATCATGCCAAGCCAACCAAATTTCTTTCTTTACTGGGGTTATTGGCTAGTGAAGGGGGAAATCAGTAGACATGATACAGCTTTTATCATGGCTGAATCCCCACTCTGGCACTTTGAGTGCAGAAGGTGGGGGCCCACAAGGATTTTAAACATTAATAATGGCCACTCCAGGCTTGTATTAAACTCCCAAGGTTACAGCTTTCTCTGACCTTGGCTTGGTAAATGCTGCCACCACCCAAATGCAAAAAAAAAAACAAAAAACAAAAAAAAAACCCCACACCCTTGGACCCTTGAAGGAACATTTGGGAATTCCTCCCTGTGGGGTACCCTCAAGCCCTTTCATCTGCTTCCCCCTCCCCACCCCAGGGAAGAGCTGAGAAAGAAAACAAAGGAAATTAGCTGTGCTACCAACTAATCAAACAACATGTACAAACCTCTTAGGACACTAAAAATCCAAATCTGTTCTTCAAAAGGGTAAATTTTATTAAAAACAAAAAGGAAAAAATGCATCTGGAACTTAGGCTTTTGCTAGATTTTAAAAGAGCAATTCCAAAAATTGAGCACCCAGACTAGCTTTCTCGGGGATTCAGCTTAAAGGTTACAAGCAAACAAAAGCATCTGGGGTTAGCACAGAGGAGATCCACACGTCAAATAAAGAAATAAACTGATCGCATCTAGCTAAACATTCCTAATTTACTTACATATTTGGGGGGTTTCAAGTAAGTAATTCTAGGTATGAGCTGATGAATTTTCATACCTGGCTCAAGCCTTACACAGAATTCCTGTAAAAAGCAACAAAGAGTCCTGTGGCACCTTATAGACTAACAGATGTATTGGAGCATGAGCTTTCATGGGTGAATACCCACTTCATCAGACGCGTATAATGGAAATTTCTAGAGGCAGGTATAAATATGCAGGCCAGAATCAGTCTGGAGATAACAAGGTTAGTTCAATCAGGGAGGATGAGCCTTCTTCTAGTAGTTGAGGTGTGAACACCAAGGGAGGAGAAACTGCTTTGAATTCCTGCTTACAGCATTACTGCTCTGTGTCTCAGAGAACAACAGATAAAGGGAAAGTCAATGTTTTCATTAATGATTTGGCTGCTGGAGCAGAGAGTCAACAAGATTAAATGCAATAAAGACAAGTGCAAAGTACTTCACTTTGGAAGGGAAAAATCAAAGGCACAACTACAAAATGGAGAGTGACTGGCTAGGCAGAAGTACCGTAGTACTCTGTAAAAGCAGCAAAGAGTCCTGTGGCACCGTATAGACTAACAGACATATTGGAGCATGAGCTTTCGTGGGTGAATACCCATATGGTCAGATGCATGAGCATTATAGTAGAGCACAAACTGAATATGAGTCAACAAGGTGATGTAGTTGTGACAAAAGATAGTATCATTACAAGGTGTAGACGGGGAGGTAATTGTTCCGCTCTACTTGGCACTGGTGAATCCTCAGCTGAAGTACTGTGCCCAATTCTGGGCAGCACAGTTTTGGAAAGATGTGGAGGGAGTCCAGAGGACAGCAACAAAAATAATAAAAGGTTTAGAAAATGTGATTCAGGAGAAAAGATTAAAAAAAACTGGGCATGTTTAGTCTTGGAGAAAAAAACAAAAACAAACAAACACCAACCCAAAAAACCTGATAATCTGCAACTTGATAACAGTCTTCAAATATGTTAAAGGGCTATTATAAAGAGGGCTCTGATCTATTGTTCTCCATGTCTACTGAAGGTAGGACAAAAAGTAATGGGCTTAGACTGCAGCAAGGGAGCTTTAGGCCAGATATTAGGGAAACCTTTCTAACTCTAAGTGTAGTTAAACTCTGCAATAGCCTTCCAAGGGAGAGAGTGGAATACCCGTCACTGGAGGACTTTAAGAACAGGTTGGACAACACCTGTCAGGAATTGTCTAGGTTTACTTGGTCTTGCCTCAGTCGAGGGAACTGGACTTGCTGACTTCTTGCTGTCTCTTCCAACTCTACAGCAATATGGTTCTGTGACTCTATGATGATGCACTCATATATTAGTTAAATTTCAACCTAGAAGCAGAAAAGGGAGTTTAGTTTAAGGAGGACAGTTGGGAGTTGTATCTTAAATACTTCAAATTCTACCATCCACACCAAGCAGCAGAACACTGCTCTAGCTCATTTTAAGAAACTCAAACTACCAACGGCCTAGGAGAAAGTAAATTGTACTCTTCAGTTCCACCTCTTGTGTAGTTGTTAGTAAGATGGGTCATAGAATATAGGTGATACTTACAGGATGGCAGATTGTGTATCCTGGAATGCAGAAACTAAAATAAATGTAGGGTCATTGTAAATAACTAAGTGAAGAAGCACTCACGGCAAAAAGGGTTTACCTGACCCTTGAATGTATAAATGGGAATATCAGCTAGGAATAGAGAGGTGACATTACATCTGTCTACACCAGTGGTAATAATGTATCTAATTCTAGCATCTACATTTTAAAAGGAATGTTGGAAAAATTGGAAAGAGTTCAGAGATGATCTGCAAGAATGGTTTATGGTCTGGAAAACATAAGAGGTTTAAAGATTTAGTTTACTGAGGATAAAGTTAAAAGCTGACAATCTCAATCTATAGTTACCTATACAGGAAAAAGAAATTTGATACTTCAGAGCTCTTTAATCTTTGAGAAAGCTCCAGTGGTAGGATGTTGTGTAGTCACATTGCTTAATGTACTAACGGCAGGTGCTCATATATAACAGTGCTGAATACAGTAAAGCAGTGTTCTCAATGACTGGTCTGCAGAGTGGCACCAATCCCTGAGATCTCCCTGACACAGTTTAAGAAGGCAACAAGCCAGTCCCTGGTATCAAAAAGGTTTAGAAACTCTGCTGTAGAGATCCTATGTAGATTAGAAATGGTCAGAGCTCAAACAAGGAAAAAATACATGTTTTTCCCACAGACGGTGATTGAATATTGGAACTGCTTCTTGAGGGCTGTGGTAGATTCCTCATTACTTTGAGTCTCTATGATAATGCTCTTGGTCAAAAACAAATTTAATAAGATTAAAATAGAAATAAGTGAGTGAACTCCTATGGCCTGTGTTGTGCAGGAGGTCAGCTTAGACGATAATCATGGCCCCTTTGGGCTTTAAAAATCAAAAATCTTTAATAGGTTTTTTTAAAATCATGGAAGTTCTGGACTCCAGGCAGAGCTGTGATAGAAATCCAGCCTTAGCTATAAGTATCACAGTACTGAGAGTTGTGAAGCATTCAGACTAATGATGTTCTACTTGTGGTGTATTTTTCTGATATATGACCCTGCAGATTTTGGTTGTGGGAGTGATTGTCCCCAGGAGATTAAGTGAGTCATCACAGTGCTTGTGATTAAATGTATGTATGTTGGAAGCCCTCAACTGAAGTTGAGATATGGCAGCTGTATGTCTTTCCCAGTAAGCATTGGCGCTATGAGGAACAGCCAAAGTTAAAGAATAGGATAAATAGAGGGAAAAACAGCCATGAAATATTAAAGCAGTTTCCAGAAGCAAACACCATAGCAATAGATAATTCAAGGCATTTTAAGTGAACCACTTCAGGCTTCACTTCCCAGACCTTTATTCTTCCAAGCAAAGTTTATTCCTTCACATGGTGCACTCTGTTAGCCATACACATGCAAAGTTCTTATATAACTAATATGAGTCTTTGACTTCATATGCTACCTAAGATCTCTTACAAATTCCATCTCACTTGAGACCAAAGAGAACTGGTGCGTAGCAATGCAGCAGAACAACAACGGTGTGTAGAAGATTTCTATTTCAATGTATTTTCTGTTACTCCATATCAGCCCAACAGATCAGATGTCCTGGTGTCAGATGATGACAAAGCTGGTGCCACTTTACTCTTTTCGGATGTTTTTTTAGGGCTGGTGGGGATCACTTTCACAGTAACGGGATGGATCAGATATGCTGGCATTATTCAGTTTGAGTGGACTCAGTTATTAGGGCCTATTCTGCTCTCTGTTGGTGTGACTTTTGTTCTGATTGCCATTTGCAAATTTAAAACTCTGACATGTAAATCTTGCAAAACACGTGATGAAAGTGCATCAGTTACAGACCAGTCTCCAAGTGGACAATCCGTTGTTTTCACTAGAATTAACCAACCTATAGCTTTTCATGGTGCTACAGTAGTTCAGTATATCCCTCCTCCTCATCCAGCCCAGGAAGGGATTGCTGTGAATCCGGCTTATCTGCATCCAGTGCTCACTTATTATGGTGTTGCTTCTTCCAGTGGATTAACAATTCCTTCCCCAACCTCTCCTCTGCACTCAAACTCTCATACTGTCCTCTCTCTGCATAACCCAGCTTTTACTGAAGATGAAAACTACCCTACTTATCTAGTAGCAGACACAAAAGATGAGAGGTTAAGTCTATTGACATGTTTATTAGTTAATATGGATATAGTTATTTGAAATTTTAAAGCACTTCATGAGTGCTAAGTAGTATTGTGATCCAGTCAAATGCTATTGAACCCCAGTGTTGTGGTGCTTCCTGTGTACAGTATTATTCATGTATTTATGTTTTAATATGCATGCTTTGATTTATGTCTATGTGATATCTTGTATTATTTACCTGGGAAATGGAAATGTCAAAAATTTGTTAAAACCACTGTCTTGAATGGTGTCTAATAGTTGTTTAGCAGCCATTTTGGCTACCTTTCTCTTTGGAACTTTGGCACCCTGTTGTTTGAGTTTGGCAGTCTTTTGTGGAAAGACTGGAAAGGACTGGTCAGGTGGTCACTAATCTGCCTAGAGACAAGTGGATATAAAAGCCCCCCACATGGGCTCTAGGGTGCTATCCTCCCTAGAACCACTGGAAGATCTCTGAGAGAAACCACCATAGCTACTTATCTGAGAAGTAATCCTGATCCTAATCCTGGTTCAGCAGTCATCAAAGGTCCGAGTCCCTCCTGTACCGCCTGTCATCCCCAAGCTCAGTGATAGATCGGATCCAACATATCGAGGCCAAGGCAGATGAACTTTGATCTGTGGAGTATAAATACCTTTGTCTGTCATTTGTAGAGGGACAGGGTTTTGGGCTTCATGCCCATGCATGCCACTGAGATATTTTGTACATATACTCACCTTATGTTAAATAAAGCACCTTTTTAGTTTACCTTTTCTTGTCCCTTATCCTTATTTGCAATGAGATCAATTAGATGATAGATCCTAATTCAGGGACAGCTGTACCTGTGACTTCTTAGCAGGGATCAATAACATCCTTAATTTCTTCCCCCGCATTGATACATGGTAACAATTTGCGACCCTAGCAGCACTCTTGATTTTGGCTGCAGTGTTAATTAATTATAATTTACTCAGTTAAGTCTTACTAAAGGTCCATTGACCTTGCGGGAGGTAAGCTGCTCTCTCAGCGGCAACGGGAAGACGATTCCGGCTCAGACCGAGGGGTCCATGGAAGCCATGAGGTTTGGAGCTCAGGTTGTAAGACCCATGGAAGCCACTAATTGGATTTCAGTGGCTCTGGCTTTTTGCTCAGGCTGTAAAAGCCCATGGAAGCAATCCACTGACTCTGACCCCGCAGTTAAGAGCCAAGATTTCTGCTCCAACACAGAGGTCCAGTGAGTTCAGTGTAAGGCTCTGGTGTAGTCAGCCCAGTGAGCCATAGCCCAGTCTGGTCAACAGGACCCAGAGAAAAACAGTTTATTGTTCCAGGCCTTTTCCTATGGAGAACTAATATAGAATCAGAACCCCATGGCTGGTAACCGTGGCTTCTGCTCCAGCATACGTGGTCTGGGAAGCTGCATTCTGCTTTGGTCTTTAGTAAGACCCAGTGAGCAACATATTCACTCTATTGCTAGCTCTGATTCCACAGTAGAGTAGTTAAGCAGCAACTGTCTGACTTTCATGGTCCATAGAACACTTATTGCCAAAGACAGACACACACTCTGTTTTATTCTACTGTAACATCATGAGCAGAATCATGAACACCAACAAGAAGTATGAATCTCATGGATGGAAAAAGCAGTGCAATAAAATCTTGCTGGAATACACTGTAAATTTGTTTGGAAAAGGGAAGAACTCATGGGAGAAGGATTTGTTTGTTGAAGATAATTCTCTAAAATGATTAATCATTAATTGGGAAGCCTTTGTAACAACCACTCCAAAACCTAGCAAGAAGCTAAGAAAAGGGCATTAATACATGGATTTGCAATGGTAGCAAAGGAGCTGGACAAATATATCAAGTCTCAGGAGGGTGCCATTTCAGAGATTAAATAACAAATTAGATCAAAACACTCTGAAATGGAGAAATTAACAGTACATGCCAATACACTATCTGCTCAGGTCTGTAACCAGACCATGCAAAGTAATCAACTGGAGCAACAGGTGAAAGATCTTAAATGTGTTTAGCAAAGAAAGACAAAGATAATTTTGTGCTAGCAATCAAATAGGCAGATCCACAGGCAGCCTTGAGAGAAATGGTTAAAGAGGTTAAGATTGCCAAAGAATGCTCCAGTAATCATGCCTCCTGTGATTTTAAAATCAATTTATTAAAAGAGAGGCTGAGGAAAACCCAGGGGGTGCTGAGTGCTATCCAGATGGACCCCTTGAGGGGATATGAGTCCCAAAACACCAGTGATATGGACTCAGATGGGGCAGCATCCTTTGGTAGCATGGATGCTTAGGAGGAAGATAGAAGACTGGTGAAATCAGTATGACCTTCTGCTCCCCAGCAAGATCTAGAAATGGTACCGTACAGGGAAAAGGAGGAGGGGAAATTATATCCTTCACTGGCCCCAATAACAACCAATGTTGTACAATACGGTACAAACAAACCCCCAGAGACCCGGTATGAAACAAAACTGTTTGGGCTGGAACAGGTCTGGGGCATGGGTAAAAATTTGGGAGCTCTCAACAAGGAGTCTTCTCTCTACTGGCTCACTAAGATCAGCAGTATGCCAGCTCTGAGCAGGGAGGGGACAGCCTCCTTAATACGAGAGTACATAAATGGTGATGATTTTAAGACATTGCCAGGAGATGTGCAAATGGCAAATGCCAGAGACATTGGGGAGGTATATGATGCTGTGTTCTATCTATATTATCTACATGAAAATATTACTGGCAAGTTTTATTCTGAGAAACAAAGATGAGGAGAGATCAGAAAAATATCTGGCTCGAAAAAGGTTACTTTATTGGCTGGTTGGTATGTCCCCCATAATAAATGGAATTGCTGTGACACCCCTGCGTTTAAAGTGGCCGTGGTCCAAGATTTATCACCTGCCATTAGAATCTCCAAGGGCCCGACAAATGGAAAAAATGTAAGTCTTAAGGAATTGGAAAGGTTAATGCAGGAAGCTTTTGAATTACAGAAGGAGGCTTACCCTGGTCATTAGGGTAATAAAATATCAGCTCCATCGTCTTCTGATAGAGGAATTGTTCAGGAAATTGGCTCAACAAGAAGGGGGTGGTCAGCATCCCATATCACCCAGTCATCAGCAGCAACGAGGAGGCCAAGCTCTCCCTCCTCCCTCTTTTGTAGCACCAATCTCAAACAATATGTGGGGGAGGCCTGTAACTACGGTTACCCTTGATGGAGAGTTTAGAATAGTTAATCAAGTTATGTTATTAGACACGGGTGCTATAACATCCCTCATTTGTACTAGAGTGGCTCCTAAAATCAAGAGACTACCAGTTCAGGAGATCATGTGCTAAAATAAATGCTATGCATCTTGGCCTGCGTTTCCCAACATACTTCTGCCCGTACCAGGGTTGGTAGCTCACTCAGAATTAAATTGGCAAAAGTTGATACAAAAGTGAGTTCGCAGCACCAGCTGCCAGACAGGGATCTGTATCAAGTCTGAGTCATGATCCTTAAAAGAATTACACACCAAACTGGCGGACATGCTGTTACATGCCGCCATGCATATCATCTCCGGCACCCTGAGTCTGACTACACTTCCATAGCTTCCAGTTCTGAGCAATATTGCTCTTCCTCATATCAGACAAGAGGTTGCCACTGGCAAGTTACTGGAGAAAGTATGCAGCAACTCAATCCTGCCACTGCACAATGACCTTTTGAAACCACCACGTTTGCCGGCATGTCACCCTTTATGGTCTTATTCTGGTCCATAACTGGGATTCCTGGGCACTGTGATAATACAAATAATAACAATAATAGTAATAAAATGCCACCATTCTGAAAAGTAAGGGAATGTCAGAAGTAAAAAGAAAAATACAACCTAGCAGAGACCATAATCGCCTGATCTGAATTATCAAAATTGAATTCTTTTGAAATATGAAGGTAAGAATGAAACAAAATACAGCTTGTGCTCACTGGGTGGGTGATACCTAATTTTGCCCATACATGGGAATAAAGCTGCAGGTCATACTGTCAGCCTGAACATTTGTATTAACATAGCAGTGATTTGTAGGTGTACTGAGTAAATTCCTTGTATATAATTTATTTGCATAATAGTAATGAGGAAATGTTTTCTTTGGCTAAATTGTTTATCATGTGATATGGGTGAATTTAAGTGGATTCCTGTCTGACAACATATCAGCAGCTACCACCAGTCTGTTTTAATCCTGAAGCAACCACCAACAGTCAGAGACAGCTGATACATCCCCACACACTAGAGTAATTCTTTCCTTTTCAATTCTTTCATTTGTCATATTCTAGTGTCACATCATACTTTTATTTAAAATAGTAGTGCTTGATACATTTTTCAAACAATAAATGTTTGTGCTGAAAAATGGCCTTCTTTCAAAACAGAAAATTTTCATAAAAAATGAAATACTTTTTTTTCAATTAAATCAGAAAATAAGAAAGTTAACTGGTTTATTTTTTCTCCCTTCCCCTCCTCCCCATTTTGACTAGCTCTATTACATAGGAACAAATAAATAAAATAAAAGGTAGGGGTATATTATGTATCCACACATACACACACCATTTGTATAAACTAACAGCTGCAGTGAGGTGTTGTCAGTGGGAACCGAAAGTATTCACCTCACTTGAGGGTACCAGCCCTGTGCAGGATTAGGCCTAACATAAGACAAGAGGGCAAATACTGGAGAAGGTACAAAAATTCCTTCTTACTTAATGTGAGAAATGTCTCTTTCAAATGCCTTCATCTTCTCAGCATCCGGTCTATATACTGTACTTAACTGTTACAGCAATTAGAATTTGTTTAAATAGTAAAAATCCCTGATTAACCTTATCATACTTGCCTATTTACTAGGTCAGAACATAGCCTTTCAGGAAATAAATGATGTAATGACCAACAGGGTAACATCTCTAAGGTGTTATTGTTTTACTTTGCACGTTGGTTATATCTATTTTTATGTTGTCTTTCCTTTATTTTCATGAAAAACAAGAACATCTGCTTCTGTCTGGTGAAATAAAACAGAACAAAATGAATATACTGAAAAATTGTGTTCCTTACTTTGAAACAAATGACACTTTATTTTGAATAAATATGTCTTCATAATCAGAGCCAGGCCTATGATCTAATTTGATGATACCTCACTTCTAATCTCTTCAACTCAAAATGAATATGTGTCTTCATGGTTGTTGATGCAGGTGTAACTTAATGAATTCAGACTAGATTTATCTGACATTTAGTTGCTCAAACTGGTGTCAGAAGCATAATATCCTTCAATTTTTTGTACCAGGCAATACCAGTAAACTGCCACAAAGCAATGTAAATCAGAAGTTTATCTTCTAGTCCATAAAACACCTCATGTGAATTTTTTATGAAGCTGTTGTGGTAATCTAGCCGTCCAGTCCCAGACCTGGACTTTAGTGTCCACCAGTCTGGTCCTGTCCCAAACCTGGACTTTTGCGTCCAAAGTTTGGGGGCTTACCTGAAACTCCCCCAAGCTCACTACCAGCTTGGATATTCTCGTGCCACCAGGATCAGGAATTAATCTATGGGGCTGATCCACCCTTTTCCTCCTCTGGTGTCCCCAACCCTCCTTGGTGGGACACCAGAATTCCAATCCCTTGGATGCTTAAAGCAGGAAAATACCCTTCCCCTCTTATCAGGCTTGCCTCGCGGCTAACCTGTGTGACCCAAGAAACCAGCTTTCTGCTTCCCTCAGGACAATGAGATGCAAAATACCCACAGCTGGGCTCTGCCACCCCCCTTGCTCCAGGAATGAGGGAAAAACTGTAACCACCAGAGACAGAGAATTCTTCGTCTCTTTCCCTGTAGTTCTGCTCTTTCCCTGGACCAATAGGAAAATAGCCACAGCCTGGCTTTTCCTTTGCTCCTTAGGAAAAGAACTTCACAAGGTTAACGAGAAATATTTATAGAAAAAAAGAAAGAATATAAAACATCATCTTGCATTAAGAAACTCAAATACGGCTCTTGCTTATAAGAAAATATAAAGAACAGTCTGATTTAAAAGATGCCAATTAAACCAGCACAACAAATTAACATACAGGTAAATACACCCCAAAGACCATCATAGCTGAATTACTTTGCGGTTTCCTGGGTACTTACAGATGTTTAGAAGAATATTAGGAGAGACACTTAGAGAAGACTTTGTTTCCTCATGCTAAGAAAACAACAAAGACCCCGAGTATACAAATTCCCGCCCCTGACTTTAAACAATCCAGTTCTCTGATTGGTCCTCTGGTCAGGTGTTCGGTTACCCTTTTCAGGTAAAAGAAACTTAACCCTTACCTTACCTATCCATTTATGACAGCTGTCCTAAATAAATGGCTGCCAGAATACATAGCATTCTCTTAGAAATCTAGCAAATGAATGGTGATTGAACTGAGGAGACATTATGTCACATAGCAATTTTTGACTGGCTGTTATGTATTATTATTTCAACAGCATATAAAAGTGTACTAGGCAAATATAAAAGAGAGGCCCTGTGCCCTGAAGAACTTACGGTCTAAGAAGCATGCACCCTGAAAAGGATTTGCTGAGTGACCAGGTTCTTAAAGTTTGCAGGTCTGAGGCCAGGGTCGGCTCCAGCGTTTTAGCCACCCCAAGAGACTGGGAAAAAAAAAAAAAGCCATGATCGGTGGCACTTCGGCGGCATCTCTACCGAGAGGGACCCACCACCAAGTTGCCGCTGAAGACCCAGACGTGCCGCTCCTTTGTGTTGGATGCCCCAAGCACCTGCTGCGCTGGTGCCTGGAGCCAGCCCTGTCTGAGGACTATATTTTAGATAAAATATATTGTAATGAGCGTGCACAACAGAGAAGTGGAAGGGAGAATAGGGTTTCAAAATAAGAATGTGAGGTTATTAAGGTATGTTATGTACCCCTCTTGAATGGTTTGATGTGTGTGAGTGCATATACTTATACGCACACTGAAGTATATTATACATAAAATTCACATAAGTTATTTTAACCTTACTTGTTAATTTCTATATTAAATGGCAGTAAGCTGGAAACAAAAACACCTACCTAATAGGCCAAATCTATCTATTATGAATTTTCACTCAGGTCAGTATTATGTATTATTTTTGTGTACTAAGTTACACCAGGGGTCAATATGATCCACTGTATGATAATATTTCAAAATCTGCATGAGAGTAAATGTCTAGAATATAAAATATAGATCCTCCATGTACTAAAGTGTCACTTAACTCCAGTTTAAAAGCTGCCAACATAATAATCTTATACCCAAGAATAATTTTGCTTAACCTGGCACACTGGATTAGGAGAAATTTGGGCATAGTTTAGTGGAGGATTCCAATTACCTTTTGCTTCTTAAGTCCCAGTGTGGATACGTTTTTCTGAACCTCTACCAAAACTCCTTAGATATTTGTTACCTGAAATACTGGAACAAATTCAGTCCTAGTGTCAGACATCGAGTTGAACTATTTACATTAATGGGAGTTGAATCCACTTATGTCAGGGCTGAATCGGTCTAATGTGCCTGAATTACCTTTATGGCAGGTGTTTCCTGCCAGATGATGACTGCCTGGAGGAGCTAAGGGCCTGAGGTGACGTTTTTTAGGCCAGATAATCAATAGCTTCCAGAAAATGCCCAACCCAGACCACCACTGTTGCTTTTACAAATCACTTTAAATTAGCTGGAGAAAATTATACATCACTGCCACCCTCACCCCATATAGTCAGAGTTAAAAGTTGAATGGAATGTTGCTGTTGATTGTGCATTTTGTTTACAGCACCAGTCTTTCCTAGCAGTTAAAGTTTGGCAAGTCTTCAAACTTAATGTAGTGCTGAGTTTGTAATTGTAGCTTTATGATCTTGGTTATATCAGGCTTACATGCAACCAAACCCAAGCAACCACTTGGCGCTCTGCATTTATGCAGACCTTACCTTATACCATGCAAGGTGTGCAATTCCTACACTTCTCCTGCATTATTAATAGTTGTTAAGTATTGATACCATGCTTGGCACTGTATGACACAGAAAAATTAATGGTTGTGGTTAAAAGCTGCCTTCAGGAAGTCATTTGCAATGTATAACAACAACTTTATTGAACCTACTAATTTATAAACAATAGTACAAATTCTGTGCCAGTAGGTGGCGCTGTTTATATGCAATATCTGTATATATGCATATCTGCACCTATAACTTTTATATCGCACTCTCATAACAGTCTCCGTATTGAGGAGGTTGTAGTCTAAACAGACAGAACATGGCAAGGGAGCTAGAGAACTGTACTAGTTTAGAGTCTTTTATTTCCCAATAATGAGTGGGTGACCACAGGTTAGCTGAAGTGAGCTATCTTCTGAGAATTTCATAAAAGAAGTGTGTTTTCAGGAAAGGATGGGGGCTTGCGACAATAAGATGGAGAGGGAACATGGAAGAAGGCACAGAAATGGGAGACAGAAGAACAGGTGAGAAGGGATTTATTGGTGAAATGAAAGGGGTGGGCACAATAGGAATGGCAAGAAATGAGAACAGAGATGTAGAAAGGAGCAGACCTGTGTTGAGCCTTGAAGATATGGTTGGCTTGGGCTTAATACAGGAGTCAGTGGAGGCATTCAGAGAGATGACTTACATGGTGTGAGCAGCAGGTGAGGAAAATGATTTTAGCTTCTACAGAACTGGAGAGAAGTGGCACAGGAATTGTGAAGGCCAGTGCATTTTAGCAGTAGGCAAACAAGAAGAGTCAGATTCATAAGAGGAGGCTGAAAAAGAACCAGCAGGATTCCGTGACTGCTTGGATGTCTGGTGAGATGACAAGAGAAGAACTGGGGAGGGGGGACACACAGGGAGGCTGAGGGAGTGCGGATTGATCAGTATCAAGTGCTATAAATGAGCCCAGATGTGGGAGGAATCTACATTCCCCGGCCACCCATCCCGCCACCAGAGGGAGACACAACTAGAGCTGGGTGACATTTTTAATTGCCAAAGTGAAACGTTTTGATTTCTTGTTTCTGAACGCCTCCTTTGGAAAATCGCTTCCACTTTATTTGTAAGCAGTTTAAAAATACTCACAACGGGAAGTGTTTGGAGATAGAACGAAACATTTTGCTCCCCCACAAACAATTCGTTTTTCTTTTCCCCTTTGTCGTTTATACTTTTTAATTTGCAGAAATCTTCCTTTTCAGGTCGACTTGAAACCATTTTTTTAACTTGCTGCCCGCTGGGAAACTGAAAGATCAAAGTTATTCCCCAAACTCGCTTTGAAACACGAGTCCCTCCCCACTTCTAGCAACGTCTCGGGTCTCCCCACTGATACTGCCCAAGCTGTATCTGCACCTCGTGCTTTCCCCCTTAGGGGGGCGCTCTGCCGCTCGCCGGTCCAGCGGCTCCGGTGGACCTCCCGCAGGCCTGCGGAAGGGTCCGCTGGTCCTGCGGCTCCATCAGCGACCCGCGGAGCGCCCCCCGCGGCATGCCGCCCCAAGCACGCGCTTGGCGTGCTGGGGCCTGGAGCCGCCCCTGCCTGCACCCCTCGGGAGCCGGGTGGTGCCCAGTTTCTGATCCCTGGGGACCGGGCACGCAACCCTGGGCGGGTCAGACCTGGGGCTGAGCTGCGCTGCCTTATCGTGGTTCCCTCGCCTCCCGCGGGGCAGCTGCGCCTAGGCGCTGCCTTGGATCATGCCCTTGCTCGAGTTCAGCCCTGGCTGTGGATGCTGCTCTCCTCCGTGGCCACCGCCCCGCTGCCCTGCAGACAGCTTTGGTGCCCTTCCACGGCAGAGCTACTCAGGGGTGCGCTTGGCGGCGAACACCCCCGCAGCAGGGCTTTCATCCCAGCCCGGCTAGCTGTAACGCTGGAGGCAGGAGGCAGTGGGACCAAGCGTCCCAGCTGGTCACACCGAAACTGCTTCTGTGTCCACTTTCATTGCAACCGTGGGGCTGGCCGGTCCTCGCTACCCTCCCCCCTTGCATTTCCAGTCCTGCAGTCCCGTAGTCACTCACGTGTCTCTCCGCACAGCTCCTCCCCACTGCCCCGGGCATGCCCTGAGGACACTACCGCGCTCCAAGCCGGGCGGGATTGGCCAAGCCCGCCTCAGGGCGGAGGGGAGCCACAGCAGAGCTCTGCGCGGAAGCAGCTGGGCTACTAGTTCACCTTTAAGGCAGCGTGGGGATGAGCGAAGCAGCACCGGAGCCGGATGCTGGAGATCTCATAGTCAGGTTACAATCCAGGGCAGTTGCATGGTTCATGGGCAGGGCTCTGTATGGTGTCAGACCGTGTTTTACTGATTACACTGCAAAAACAGCCCTGTCAGGGGACCTGGTTACATCATCTCCTTCCCCGCCCCTTAATGGTTTGTACTACAGTAATAACACTTCTCACCTGAAAGTGCTTTACATCTTCAAAGTGCTGCATTAACTAACATCAGTCATGACACCACAGGTATGTAAGCAAGTATTATTAGCCCCATTTTACAGAGGTGAAATTTAGGCCTTGTCTAAACCAGGGATTACACCTTTTATGTAGCTGCAGTGATTCAACCCCCATGTGTAAACGAGTGAGTTACTATAATCTATTCTTTACATCAGTGCCCTTTATCCTGCTATCAGACTAGGGGTAAACTGCACCTGTGCAGTAGATGGATTACATGGGTTCTGTGTCTACCAGTGGCTGTAACTAGGACTAATTTCCAGTGTAGACAAGGGCAAAAAGGCCAATTTGTCAAAAGTGTCCACTAATTTTGTGTGCCTCTGGGAAGATCACAAGTAACAGGGTAGTTTAATTTCCATCCTCATTCACTTTCTGGCTTCTCTGTTCAGACTATCATCAGTGTGTGAATTACAGCCAGTTGGGAAGATGGATTTTAGCATGTGAGCACCTGTCCCCTGGGAACTGCACTGGGGAGACTTTACTAGGTAAAATAACATCATCGGGCCTACATCTACAACTTCAAAGGTCATTCAGTGATTTTAGGTGCCTCAGCTTTTGGCACGTCATCTTGAGACAACTTAAAAAGGCCAGATTTTCATCAAGTGCTGAGCACCTATCCTCTGAAAACTGAGGTGTCCAAAATTGTCACCTTTGGAAAACTAGGTGATGAAAATAAATTATCTGATACCTAGGAAGTTCATCTGTTTTACCTCCTCTAATCTCCACTTTTTTATAAATCCATCTCATTCCACCTGCAGCATTAAGACGTTTAGAGAGTAGATTTGAAGGGCTATTCTGTTTACAGATAGTGTCTAAAGCATTATTCTCTACCATGATCACTTGTGCTTCTACTTTAGGAGGGAGTGTTGCATGTATTCCCATTTGCTGGAACTGCACCTTGGCCCTACATATTGAGCTAAGTTTTCCCCTGATGGTTCTCTTTGAAATGTGTTGTTTTAATTTACAGAGTAGCTAAAGTGTGCTGGACTCTTTGCAAACAAGACATGGAGTGGCATTTTCAAAAGGTACCTAAGGGTGGAATCCATGATGATACTACATCCTGTTTTTAGGTACTACTGCAATCTACAAAACTCCTCTTTGTCTGCTGCCTAACCCTTTAGGTGCCTAAACTCACTTGGCACTTATGTTTTTTCCTTTAGGCATGCACACTGCAGCCTTGCCCTAGGCACCTAAACATGTACACTACTGCCTCGTGATAGACATCCAGTCACCTACCTCCCACCTAAGCCCCAAAGTGATTCACTGTTTAGGAAAGATAGACATTCAAAAGCCCAAGTTATGTACGGGAACCTGATCTGATAGCCATCTTCCCCTGCACCCCCTTGGGGCTGTTTTGTTTCGACTCCCACATGCAATTTAGGCAGCTGAGCACCTATGTTCCCCCAGTTCATGGATCACTAGCATGGCTAGGTGCTGCTGTGAAGCCCGGACTTAGGTGTACAAATCTGCGAAAGGTCAGGATTTAGCACACCCTCCTCTGGTCGATGTCGTCTACTGGCTAGCTTAGGTGGCTCCCCCCACAACAAGCAAGCTTTGTGGGTCACAGTCTAAGGTGCATATCTCTCTCCACTGATTGTATAGGGAGTCTATGCACCTAACTCAGGCTTTGTAGATCACGGGGGTGTTCATGTTATTTTCTACACATCTAAAAATCAGATGCCATGACACTTGGCATTGACAACACCTAATACACTTAATAGATCTCACCCTACATGACTTAGGATCACAAGTCCCTCATCCAAGGATATCTTCCAGTCTGAGTAGACATAAGAAAAACAACATGGAATGTGAAACAGATCATCTGCCCCTCTCCGTCACTTCAACACTAATTTGCGTTTTAAATCATGACAGCTTTCCTCCTCAGCACTGCTGCCACTTGAGATGTTTCTTATCACTGTTTTTTGTTTGTTTGTTTGTTTGTTTCTATCTGTATTGTAGCTTTGAGTATGCTTGATTTCACTCACATGCTGCTATTTTTTTTAAGCCAGCCATTATTTTTACACTTCTGTTCCCATCTCTATAGTGTGAAGAGCAAACCCATGGACCTGGTACAGATGTAGTCTCTTTACTTCACTTGTGTGTCTATTCAATAAACTGGAATTTCAAGGTCACGTTCTGACTTCTCCTGTATCACTGCAAACAAGATGGTCATAAAGATCTTTCCAAGGTAGAGCTTTAAAAAGAAATTAAACATCTTCTTGCAAAGCATCCTAATTAAAACAGAGAAGAGTCTTGGCAATCTTCATGATAGTTAATGTGTCATCTTCCTATCTCTTAAACTCAATAATCTGCAAACTAGTACTGCTGTTTTAAAGATTTATATCTACTATAATTTATGTCAACTTAGATCACAAACTTTTTCTTTTTTTTTTTTTTACAATATTTGGCAGCCTACTGACTGTGGAAACTAGACTGTTTTACATTAGTCAGCAGTACATTTAAATAATTCCTACAAAATGATTTACTGTGGTTTACAAATTCTTATATGGCATTTCCAGTTAATGATTAGGCAAAGTAATATATCACCACAATGATTGGGCACATATGTATTTTACTTATATGATTCTAACTCTGTATATTTTAGAGGGTTTTTTTTTAAAAAAATCATCATTATTATTCTTTTTCCAGTTGAAAAAACAGAGATTTCAGAGGACAGGGCAGAAGAGCCAATCTCTCCACTCTATCTTTTCAGAGTATTGCCTGACACACTAGGATTTTCTTTTGTATGATGTGCACTCCATCAGTAAACTCTGTAGGATGTCTAGATCTGTATAGACAAGCATTGGCAGGGGTCAGGGATACACAGTATTTCTGCACTGCACTAAGTTTGGGATATATAAAAAGCAAATTGGAGAAAATCAGTGCTTGCCCATTTTTCAACTAATGGTGAATGATCTGCTGGTAAAGGAAGAACATTCAGTGTTGGATCCAAGGCTGATGATGCTGCCTATCCCTCCAGAAGATGACAACTCCTTCTCACAGACATTTGTGCATGCTCCTGAGTAATTTGATGTGCCACATGTCAAAGGAAATAAGAAATGTCCTAACTCTACCCAATTAATGGGATTTGGAAGTTTCCCAGTCTGAGCACTGATGAAGAAGAACTGGTTTATGGACAAGACTAGACTTCACTAGATACAGTGGCATAAAATAAATTGTTTATTTTATTGTACTGACTGTAGGCCTTGTCCCGCAAACACTTAAGCATAGAAGTAACTTTATGCATGTGAATAGCCCCCTA
This sequence comes from Chelonoidis abingdonii, assembly GCF_003597395.2. Classification (NCBI taxonomy): domain Eukaryota; kingdom Metazoa; phylum Chordata; order Testudines; family Testudinidae; genus Chelonoidis; species Chelonoidis abingdonii. Next base: position 50,858,180 of record NC_133774.1, on the reverse strand, counting down.
AAAATCAGTGAGACTACTCCCATGTATAAAGTTACTCATGTGCATAATTAGTTGCAGGATTGGCACCTGTGGCCCTCATCCTGTGGCTTGTTGCACACCAGCCGACTCCTGCATCTATGAAGAGCCCTAGTGATTTTAATGGGGCTTTGCATGGATCCATCCATGTTGTTCTCTTTGCAGAAGCTGGGCCAATATTTGTAAAAGTAGAAGTCCTGCCAGACGTTGTGGGAATATGGAGGATACTCTTGTGTGTTCATTTCAGTAAAGAAATACAACAGTAGTAATATTTTTCACTGGTACAGTGCCTTTCCATCTCCAGTCTCAAATGACTTATGAATAACAGGTATCAGCATCCTGTGAGGCAGGGAATTGCTGTACATGTAATGTTATTTGTAAAATGTACTTTTCTCTTGCTCCAGCTACATAGACAATATAAAAGCAGCTGCAAAAAATGATAGAAGTAACCAATTTTAATTGTTAATTCTTCCTCACTCAACCAGGCTATCATACCCTTTAGTGTACCTACATCCTCTTACCATCTAGGAGAACAGACAGGCCTTGTAGGTTAACAGATTTGGAATCTGTCAGACCACAGGGGAAGTGAGTTCTAGCATCAACTGCCCCTCATTGAAAATGCCCTGATGCCATCTCCCTCCCCTTAAAACCAGGGGGCTGTTAGCATGTATTTTGGCTGAACTTAACTGCCAAGATATCACATAAGGTGAGAGGTAGTTATTAAGCCAAGAAGATATCAAACCATTTACAGATTTATAGGTCAAGACAAATATTTTGAATTGCTCTTGGGAATGAATTGGATCAGCTACTGCTGATCACAGTGTGCCGGTGTGAGAGCAGAACAAAAAAAAATTATCAGCATTTTCAGACAAAAAAAGTGTAGTCAAAACATTCCCAACCAGCTCTATCCTAACCTATAATTGTTAAATAGTGTTTAATGGAGAATTGTCTAAAAGCAAACACATTTCAATAACTGTGAGACACTGATCTCTTTTCGCTCTTTCCCCCCTTTAGAGTAACTTCCTTGACTCAACTATTTATGATTCATTTCATGAAAGACTAGGTTTTCTCTGAGGGTACTAAAAAGGGCTGTAACTATTAAGTGGTTTTAGTGACTAGCATCAACAAGGAATTGTTTTCTTCCATGCTGTAAAACAGACATTGTCAATAGACTACAACCTGCAATAAACTATTTAAAAAGGAATTTATGATGGCTAGTTATTATCCTCCTGAAATAATGTTGTTACAGGGCTGCCCTTTTCATGAATCACATAACAGATCACTAACAAAGGCAAAGGCAAAGGCCTAGATCCACAGACACACTGACAGCAAATAACCCAGGATTTGCCCTAGATTATACTGACACATACTCCATCAGGTTTTCAAAGCTACAGAACAATAGTAACACATCAGCTTGTAATTATTACACAACAGGCACTTGCTTTTAAGGTGGATTTATAATTACATATATAAAATATGTTTACTCATTTTAATGTCTGTAACATCAAATTATATGGAAAATGTCTTATTGCTTATAATGAGGAATGGGTGAACCACAAGAGTAAAATAAGAATTGGCACAAACCTCTAATCGATCAGATCCATGTCCCTCTTAGCTTAGAAAATGTTCCACTTTATCCAGCCTCCTTTTCCCCTACCCTTAACGGTCCCCTGTGCTTTGCTGAAGTCCACAACAAGATCTTAACCTCTAGCAGTCTCTGCTAGACTGACTATTGACTGGAATGCAGATCTTCAGTTGTTGTAAACTGGAGTAGCACCAACTGAAGTTAATGGAGCTACACCACTTTACATGAGCTTGGGCTGGCCCAGTGTCTTCAACACCCACAAATGCTAGGCAGATGGGGAAGCATTTTAGCCCAGATCCTCAATGGCCCTGAAAAAACAATGGGAGTTAGGTGCCTAAATACCTTTAGGATCTAGGCCTATCTGTGGTGCCTCTCACTAAACAAGCCTTATCATAATAGGTGAGATTTGAACAGAGGAGACTGCTAGAGTCCATCAGAAAATGTCAGGTCTGTTGAGACAACCTAATAGGAAATGTGTGGGGTGTTGGGTAGTCGGTGCAGATCAGGAGCCCTGCAGGTGGTTAGACAGAGGAAGTGGTGGGACCCTGGGAGCTTGTTGGAAGTCAAGGACATGGAGTTTTGGGACAGGAGAAGAGAAAGATGTGTTGGAGTTAGGCAGAAGATGAAAGGATGAGAGGTGAATAAATGGGAAAGGAATGAGGGAACAGAATGATCACTGAGGTTCAGATAATGCTTTTGTTCTGTTTGCAGTTTAACTCTTTGACTTCCATTCCTCACTCATATGATAGTACAGGGGCTGATTTTCCTCTCATTTTCCCCATTCTCATTGTAAATCAGGAGTAACTCCGTGGAATTCAATGGAGTTACAACCTTATCAGTTAGAGGAAAATTATGCCTATAGTTTTTTAAATTGTTAAAAAATCAGATATTTTCAGTTTACAAAGTTTACTTTCAAAGACGTTCTGTTGATCCTTTTTTAAATCCAGTTTGCTTTATTTTATGAAATCCATGTACCAAACTAAAACAAACAAACAGCTGCATTGATGGAGAGCTCTCTGCAGCCATTTGAAGTAAACATGGTCAGCTTTGTTACTTAGGAATTTTTAAACAAAATCTCTTCCTAATATTTTCCTTCTGTACTCTTCTCCTGTTTCTAACACTTCTCTACTCTATTTAGCACACTAGAGACAATGAATTAAAACTGCCATTGAGATAAATTTTGATTTACAGTGTGCTCAATTATTATTTCTCACCAAAGGAGCCATAGTCCATGACACTATTGCCTCCTGCCTGCTGGCTTTATGGTTTACCAACTCAGTTTTCTTATGGGTGCATCTATTTACATGCGATTAAACATTTATAAGCAATCAAAATATCAGAACAATTATATAAAAACCACAGATGTGGCAGAAACATCTATATAACACTAGACACACTGTGCATTTCTTAGTATTGATGATAATTTGTATTATTATTTTTCACTGTCTTTTATAATAATACTTACTACTACTTTGCACTTCTGTAGCAACTTCCATCCTAGGATCTAAAATAACCTCACAAACATTCAGCAATTAACCCTCCCAACACTCCTGTGAGGTAGGTAAGGAATCTCAAGTCATTACACAGGTTTGATTAACATTTGCAAAAAGCTGGTACAGACTAGATTCTGGAGTTGTTGCTGAGGCAAAACTCCCTGTGTTTTGGGGCCCCAAATTCTTATGCTGGAATCTGTGCAAACAAATGCCTCTCTAATTATTTGCTACATCTGCCAGTACTTGAATACTATAAAACGATAGCATCAACTTCCATTTAATCCCAACAGTAGCGTGGCAGAAACCGAAATATTTTTTAAAAATGAACCAAAACACCCACTCTTTGAGCTCCACAGGTCACTTTGTATAAGCAAAATTGTTTCTTAAAGGTCCACTGGAGCAGATTGAAAAAGATGGTGTGTATGAACAGCTTGATTAAATGCAGAGAGAACAGCTTGATTAAATGCAGAGGGGAGGAAATGATAAAATACCACATTAGTTCTTGCTTTTTGGTAACATATCCCTAGCCTATAATTGTATCTGAATAACCATAGCCATAAGCAACTAAGATCAGTGGCTTTCTGGGTGAGCGATGGAAACTTTGACAAACTGAGCTGTTGAAATCTCAAGTGAATTTGTCACTGTACCAGAAGAATAAAATCTAATAGAAAACATGGTTTGAGGAACCATTTTTCCAATCATCACCTTGACATGATACAGTTCTGCCCATACAAGTGCAAGTTCTCCCTCCCCAGAACTGATGTTATGTGAGCCCCACATTTCCGCCCTACATAATGTAAAAACCATCAAACTAAAAAAGTCCCCTAACTGTAGCTTTCTGAACTGGGAGAATAACAGGGCTGGGGAAAGCCCTGGAGCACAGCAGAGGGGAGCAGAGAGGAGAACCCTAGCTGGTCATCACAGACTATCCAGGGCCACTCAGACGCAGCTAGCACTGTTGCGTAGAAAGAGGCTACCTGAAAGAGGTAGATCTGCTGAGTGAAATGAGGAGGATCTGCTGCTTGTGGTGGCCCTGGGTTCCTCGTGCACACTGGAGAGTCTGTGTGTTCTGTCAGAGGAGCTTTTGCCAATCACCTCAACAGGAACCATAAGCTTTAGGGTAACAGTTTTCACGCCTGTACAGTGGGATAACAAGAGTTAATATCAACAAACTTACCTGCCTTCCAAGGAAAAGTGACCCAGGCCAGGTGAGTTTCAGGTGGTGGATCAGAGAAGCTCGGTAGGTACATGGGATGGCAACACAGAGCATCTCCCAGGAAGGCGGGAAAAGGGAGGCAGTGTCATTTGAGAGGCCCTTTGGCGGTTCTTTTGCGTGGTGCCGCAGCAGGCAGGTCAGGGTTACATGGGCTGGCCGAAGGAACGAACCCCCCTGAGGAAAGGTGCGAACTGTGGGGCCCTAGAAATCAGAATAGAAAAGCAGTCAGGGAGCGGGGACGCTAGCGAGCGCTCCAAGAGGGTTTCTATCCAGCGAGGGCTAAGCTCGGGGATCTGGTCCTCGCACCAGTTCCTCAGCAACACCTACCCCGAGGCACAGATCCCTTCCTCTGCTTCATCATCCGTTGCGGGGGGACAGAAGACCTTGACTGCAGGTCTTGGCAGGTAAACGAAAGCCGAAATGGGCTTTCAAATATTTTGTTGCTACCCTGTCTGTGTTTTTAATTCGACACAGGTACTTTGAGGCTGATTTGGGATTTTTAACTTTTTTAATTATTTTTCTTTACATGGCATTTTGTTTCCCGTTTATCATAGTAAAATCCTATAATTGTGTTGGCAAATACGTTATGAAGTGACATGACTTGACATTGGTCCGTAACGGTTATTGGTTAGGATATACATTAAAATCTAATAGATTAGCAGAGAACATTGACAGTTTATTTTATGAATCAACATTAAAATACCAACATTAGGGTCACATTCTTCCCTGAACGACAACAGTGTAAATCCATTAACTCAACTCACACCAGTATAACTAAGAACAATATTTGTTGGGGGAAATCCAAAGACCAAATGTTGCCCTTAGCTACCCACTTGCATCTACATGGTAGGATCTGGAACCGTGTTAACACATCACTCTGGTTTCACATTGTAATGAATAGTTTGCATTACTTTTGACTGTAACCATTTTATCCAAAACGGCTTCTTGTGCAACTCCTGGATTCAAAGCAAAACTTGTCCTTGTCAGATTGTTGGCCAAAGCCAGAGTCCTTGTCGCTGTTATACTTCGGCTGTTATTTACTGCTTAAAAAGTTGAAACACGCCTTTTGTAGAATGCAAACCTTGGAATCAGAGAATATGGAGACTATTCCTCCGTTTGTACCGTTTGACTGGGCAGCTGCCAGGACATTGATTATAAACGCGTGTGTTTATGCAATGTCGAGTTTTGCATTGCCTATTGACTGAGAATAACAGGAAACTTTCGATAACTTGGTAATGCTGATTTCACTCGCTGTAAATCCCACGTGTTGCAATCAAATTCTTGGCAGCTGGGAGGGCCAGAGCCATCAAATGCAGCAATCTGTTTCACCATAGATCAAGCACTGCAAGGTGTGAGTGTGAAAGCTGTTCTTTTAAACTGTAAATCGCTGTTGAAATGTTCCAATTTAGCAGTGTCAAACTCGGTTTTCCAACAAAAACCTAACGGGCAAATTGACACAGGCTGAATTATTACAATGTCTGGTGTTGCTTCCTTGAATTGACAGAAAATGACTCATGCAAGAATTGATTTAGGCAAACAGAGTTGCAAATCTGAGTATAACATTCAGAATGAATTCTTTGGAACTCTGATATTAGCACTCATGTAAATGTCTTTTTTGCATATTTATACCCAATTGTACAGGCTGAAACCGAGTTTTAGGCATCAGACAATTGTAATACCTAGATGCCAAAGAAGGAATAACTTAATTTAAATAATTAATATAAAACCTCCAAATACTATTTTAAACTAAAGTGTTTTATTCCGTTTCCTCCTATATTTAATTACAATGTATTAAATATATGAGAATAGCTGAAGGGGAGAGAATTATGATGTGCAATATGTAGTCAAGACAAATCTGACCGCAATAATACAAGTTCCTTGACAGCGTTTTCATTTGTCAGTGCCTAGTTCTCTCTTTAGGCTGGTATTAAACATCTACCTAGAAGTCTAGTCCTTCTCCGTGTTTATTGTTTTGGTCTCAGCCGTGCATTCGATAGGGAAAGCTCCGTACAAGGTCAGGAGTGCCCAGAATAAGTAGTAGATTATAACGTTATTCTCTTTTTATGTATTTTGTCCCCCCCCCCATGTTTTCCAGAACTATAATATTTGTGATTCTGGGAACTTATATAAAACAATGGTGGACTTTAACAAAATTGGAAATAAGAATAATTTAATATACTTATTATTATTATTATTGCTAATAATAATAGTAATCTAACATTACCAGATGTATATTTAGTTACAAAGACATTGCAATGCAAAATACTCCAGATATATAGATATTAAAAATAAAAGACAACTAAAATAGCTGTCCTGTGCAGGCTAGGATCTCTAACAGCGTTTTTCAGCTTGTCAAAACTCATTTGGTCAAAGGAAGTAAAAATGAAACAAAGGAAATGTCATTTTGCACAAGTATTATGTTAAGTGGAAAATGGTCTAGAGACAGTTCTAAGTAGTGTTTCCCATTTTATAGCGCTGATAGAATTACAATTCACAACTGAAATGCTAAAGTTCGACAAGAAACGATTACTTGAGTTTAGCTTTTGTTTCTATAAAATTACATAAAATATTCTCATGTGAGAGAGCTATTGATATTTCCCTTTTTTCATCCCTAAAACAAATATATTTATATGATACATTTTAAAACCCTCGAATCACCCTGCTGCTGCTCTACGAGGGGGGTCTCTCAAACATCTTTATGGCTTAGTTATTAGAATTGATTATTGTTCAATGAAAGTATATTTAAGACAGAACATCCTACGTGTTTTGTGGTTCGTTTACGCCACACCAGAGAAACAAAAACTTCGTTAGGAAGAGTGCCACAATTACAACCAAATAGGTCGAGACTCTACAAGACGTGCTCAATTTTAACCCGGGGTGGGCTTATTGTTACATTTTCTGCATTAAAATAAATGGCCTGATAATTATTTTGTGGCACTTTTATTACATTTCGATTAGCTTGGGAAAAAATAAAGAAGGTCTTGAGGGCACTGTCACTGTGACATTCACCAAGGTACCGTATTTTCTTCGTCGCTGCTTCATTTGCTTGGCTGTTTGTTATTTGTAATCTTCCTACTTGCCTTAGTATGTCCCCTGTATTCCTGCGGGAGAACGTGTAGTCGAAATAAGAGAAGTTACAATTTTTGCTTAACCTAGTGTTTTGTCTGTCCTGTGTTTGAAAGAAATCAGGAAATTGGTCTGGGCAATTGAGCGACTATATTTTGGAGACTTAAAAACATATTGCAACCGTTTTTATCCTGAACCAAAAATACAGTTTATCGTCTGAAACTGCGTAAAGCCTTAGAACAAGTGTGTATGTGGGGGGAAGGCTTTTCAGGTGTTTAGTATTAAGACCTACACGCCTCTGTAGAATATAAAACTGAAAGATAAAATGCTACCCATTTCCCATCTCAATATGCAGCATTAAAGTAACATCAGCTGCTGCTACTCTGTATGTAAAGTCTTTTAGCAGGCATCTCAGAGGCGTACGTTTTGGAGGAACTATACATCATAGTTGTCATCAACATGTCATTTGCACGGTCCGGTTGATTATGCCTTTCAAACCATATTTTATGATAATCTCTGATATAGTTTAGCCAGCACTAATACCACCCCAACGAAATTAGTACAGTGCCAAAAACATAAGCAGCAGTTCCACCTTAGTAAAGGTGATACTAAAGCTCATGTGTATAAAATGAACACATCTGTCACACGGATACTTTAGGAGAAAACAATTAAATGCCCATGTTCAGCTGAGACTTTGCATTGATTAACTACTAGAAACACAGTCTTTACTAATCCACTTGATTGCTTGGATCTCCCATTGCCCAGCTCTTTATAGCAACATATTGGCCCTTTAGGAAAAAAGTTGACAAATATAATCCTTTGCTAAACACGTTAGAAAAATGGTTATGTCTGGGTCTGCGATAATGTGAGGCAGAAGGAGGGAGAGGAGATGAGAGAGCTTTATTTGATAACTATATTAATCTGGATTCCAGCTGTATTTGTAACGCTTTCCTTTCAAAACTCTTTCTTGTTGGATGTGGGCTTTTCTAATTAATCACTCATGCCATTGTGTACACTGCAGTTCCCGAATATAATTTTAGTTGGTTGTTTTGATGAATTTCACTATTCCCATCTGATTTGTATTTGTAGCTTAAGTATACAGGAAACGTAACACTTGCAAATAAAGTTCTTATATGTAATTCTCTCAGCTATGGGCACATCTAATTTGACAAAGAGGGAGGGCTCAGAGGATCTTCCTTCACCTTCCCATTATACTGCACCTTGCTAGTTGTGTCCCTGATTTTAAGGGAGGTCCTGCCTTTCCCTCCCAGCAATACTTCCAGTAACTAGCAGGGTGGGGTCCTCTTTAGAAAAACCGGGGCATGGAGCAGAAGAAAATGCCCGACGAAAGGGGAAAAACACAAGGCAGAGAGGATTCTTTGAAAAGTCAGATTCGCTTACGTTTCTTCTACCTTTCCCGGCTCGCTTTCTCTTCTTCCTTTTCCCACGGGATGTCCTCGAGTTAGACGTCAGAGTCTGGAGAGAGATGATGGCATCTGACGTTTCCCTTTGCACAAACGCACTTGACTACAGTTCAGGCTGAGCCTTGACCATCTCTAACCTTTTTACTTCATCTCACGCGGCAACGGTTCAGCGCCTGACGATCCGGAAGCGCCTGGACCAACAGAACAGTTCTGGTCGGGAAAGCTGCTGGCTCGGGCACCAGGCATCACACCACCATCATCATCCTCACTACCAACCAACAGTGAGAGGCTCGCAGGAACCGGTCCCCATGTTCTGTATCTGCTGTCAGCCAGCCACTTCCCAGGGATCCCCAGAAATACCCCGCTTCTCCCTTCGTTTTCTAGGCAATGTTTTCCTACCTTTAAGGTACTTCATTTACTTAAACTCTACCACAAATATTTAAATCATTTTTTTTCTGTTTTAAATCTTCTGTTCTAGATATTGAACTGGATTTTCTTTCTTTCTAAGACACAAACTACGGATTTAGCTGGCTCTATTGACTCCTCTTTGGATGGAGATTACCTTCGTTTTACTGCCTCATACCGCGCTTGTAACCTGTTATTTTCCACTTAATTATTCTAGAAAGTGCCCGTAATGAAAACAATCAGACTTTAGTACCTCCCTGCTCACACAACATACACGTGCACATAACGCTGGGCATTTGCGTTGGAAACGTGTCCCTCCTCCTTGTCTTTCAGGATTGGGTTTTCGTCTGAGGTTGCACTCTGAAGCTACCGAGACCTCCCCGTCCTTGAGTGACTTGACAATGGAAGTGGTCTGACTCACTCTCGATTTACACTGGTACGAGCGAGATCTGAATCAGGCTCAAAGTGTATCGCTCTTTTTCTCTTCGCTCATGTTTTAAACACAACCTTTTAGTTTCTTTGGGTATTATGGGTGCAGCCTGAAAAACAGTGTGAGCAAAATCAAGACAAACTGCATTGCAAGTTCCACCCCCCGCCCAACCACACAAAGAACCCCCTCATCTCTTGAGCCTGAAGCCGCCCCGAGGTGTGCTTGTCTCTTGGCTAGGTCACTGACATGGCTACCCGGAGAAGGGGATCTCTGTAGTGTGGGATTGGCAAGGAGGGGATGAGGCAGGATCCGCCTGCTCTGCTAGCTGGAGGGGGAGGATCCAGGCTGGTTGCTTGAAGCTTCCCTCTGTCCTATTCCCCCTTCTCTTCTCCGGGCTCTCCCTGCCCTGCCCTGCCCTGCGTGGGCTGCTAATGTCTGAAGACGTCTCACTTCATCTGTCACCAATTCTGTTCGCCTGCCCAGCTGTCAAAACAGGGGGTGTCTCTTTCATTCTAGCTCACAAAGTACCAAAGAGGAAAGGGGCTTTAATGATTGTGTTTGGACACAAGCAATTATCCCTAATTATTGTTTTTCTTTTGAGTCTGCCCGTCCTGCTGGAGAGCCAGCAGATGAACATGCCCTAATCCTCCCCAGTCGGTTGATCTCAGTGGGTTTTGCGGGCCAGGCCGGGCGAGGGGCTTCGAGGCTTTCATCTCAATGTGAGTTCAGAGCTGATTCAAACTCGTTGCGATGGGAGAATTAACCTCGGAGCCCAGCCTTTCAGTGGCCTCTGATAAGAGATTATACGTGTTGATGGCAAGCTTTTCTTGGCAAAATGTTTTCAAAGGACTTGGAGCTGTTAAATCAAAGCGCTATTGAATTGGTACAAGCCCCCTTTTCTGCTCTCCCTGTTTTCTCTGGCTCTGTGTGTTGGTAATTACTGTCAGGGGGAAGGAAAAAAAAGAAGCCCTCTCTTTTACACACACACAAATCTCTCTTTTTTTATACACCCCTCCACACACTCCATAAAACTATTGAGTCCGGGGGACACTGTTAGTAATCACACAAACAGATAATTACATACACCATCAATTAGGTTTCACAGCAAAATCTGTTTGCTTACAATTTCCCTCCTGTCCAATGCCTATGTTTTTTTATTAGGGTAGAGTTGCATGGCAGAGAAGGGCTGCTGCTATTTCCTGAAGAATTCACTCATAAAAATACAGAAGATCTATCTATCTATCTAGGCCAATCATATTTTGGGACTACAACAACCTTGATGATGTATCTTTAAACAATGTTCATTTCTCCTTTAGTGGCTAGGTTTTTGTTTTCTTCCCTACATCTAGAGTTCCTACCCCAAACTATGGGACTATACATCATTTTTTGTATAGGCGGAATCATCATAGCTGCTTGTTAACTTTGGATAAAAAAAAAAAGCTGGGCCAATCACCATCTGTTCTTCAGAGAGACCCCACAACTGTCCGAGAGTGGGATTTTTTGGCTAATCTGCCTATCTGGGACTTGAGCTCAAAACTGAAGTTTGTCTTCCAGACCTGGGAATCTTCTAGTCTATCTGAGGTACTTCATGTCCTGATCCATCTTGGAGTCTACAGGGGAGCATGAATTTGTTAGGAGACAGTTTCGGGACAAAAGCTCTGCACTTTGAATAGGATAAGGTGTGGAAAATGGAAAAAGAACTTCCCCAGCACATCTCAGGAAAAGCCTTTCCCCTTCCCTCAAAAAAACAAAAAACAAACAAACAACAACAAAACCCTCAGAAAAATTACATATAGAGAAATAAAAAGGAAGTAAACATTTTCTGTCTTTCTACCAGAAGAGAATTTTTGGGGGAGGCTGGTGGATAATTGGAAAGGTTGTTTGTTAGATCTGAGAATTTGAAAATTACAAAATACGGTGCTTCACTTTTGTGAAAGTTCTCTTTTTAAAAAAGCGACACCGTAGAGTGATCCAGATTTGCAAGCTCTACATTTGACGTATTCAGTTCTCAGAATACTGGACCTTTTGAATATTGCAGGGAAGCTGGGAAAATGAATTTTGGAGTTACTTATTCTGACTGATTAGATTGTCTGAGAACTTCACCACTGACCCTGGGGAGTTTATAAACTAAGCACAGTCTCAGTGGAGTTTACAAATTCTACAATATCCAACACCTTTGATAAACTCTGACTCTCTAGGTTCCCTAGCAAAGTTATTAACTCTGTTAAGAGCAGTGAGCTGCCTGAGCTGGATTCCTGCAGAGCTTGTCAGTGAGAACTGCAGTGTTGCCTGCCCAGTTTATAATCTCCATAAAGGCAAAAAGAAGCATTGAGACAGAGGAGCTTGTAGATTTTGTAATCTACTCAGGGCCAATAAGAACTGCAGAGGCCCAAGAAGCTGTAGCGTGTATAAATTCAGCAGGACTAGAGAAAGCATGTGGGTCTCAGACTATTATTAATTATTTATGCCCAATCCTAACCACATTCTGTTCACTTGTATTTGCCATATATTATGAAGAGATGGTCCCTGCCCGCAAGACTTTACAATCGAAGTATATGATGAAAGGCCAACAGGTGGACACAACAAACAGATGGTAGGAGCACAATATAACAGTGAGATGGTTATGATTATTATAAGAAGAAGCAGTCACAGCACATCAGCTGCCTAACCATGGTCAAGTGGCATCTACTATAGAGATTTATGAACTCCACAGGAGCAGAGAACCATGGCCTTTAAAGTGCCTACAGAGCCTACAAGTTTCTTATGATCAGAGAGATCCTCTGGGGCTAAGAGCTTACAAGTTTTGTGGATTTTATAAAATACACAGGAGTCCTGGATCCAGCAGCAACCTTTGGCCAAGTGGAAATTTATAAAATAAACATATGAACTACCTTCTCAGCCACAGATCTTCCTTCACTTCCAGAGACTGCTGAACCAATATCACTTCTCTTACCCTCCATATACAGATACATGAGTTTCCCTTCCCCCCAGTGCATCCTCTGACTATAGCAAAGAGACCACATTGTTACTCTTTGCCATACAGTCCTCAAATAACCACCAGAATTCACAACTTCGCCATAAGCCACAAAGACAAGGTAACCAAGATGGACACTTCTTCCCACCCCTCTAGCAAAAGAAACCACCAACACTATAGTTATTTTATTCTCTCCTGACATAGGTCTGACAATGTATTATATACAATCAGATATTTAGCCTGACCCCATCCACTATATCATTACTAGGACCCTACCAAATTCACAGATCATTTTGGTCAATTTCATGGTCATTGGATTTTAAAAATAATAAATTTAATTATTTCAGCTATTTAAATCTGAAATTTCATAGTATTGTAATTGTAGGGGTCCTGACTCAAAAAGTAGTTGTGGTTGAGAATGGCAGCTGTTGGGAAGGTTATTGTAAGGGGGGTTGCAGTATTGCTATCCTTACTTCTGCGCTGCTGCTGGCAGGGCACTGTCATCAGAGATGGGTGCCCATCCAACAGCTGCCTTTCTCTGGCCGCACAAGTCTGAAGGCAGTGCCGAAGTGAGGGTGGCAATGCTGTGACCCCTAAAATAATCCTGTGATCCTGCTGCAACATGCTTTGGGTCAGGATGCCCAATTTGACAAACACAGGTGTCCCCCCATGAAATCTGGTCTTTTGTGTGGTTTTACCAGATTTCATCGAGGGGAGAGCAGATTTCACAGTCCGTGATGCATTTTTCATGGCTACAAAACAGTAAATAGGCTAGGTAGATGCTGATTTTAGCTATGGCACAGAGGGGGCAAAAGGGAGCTCACGTGCAAATGCATTGAATAGATTCTGCAACCTTACTTGTGATTATTCTCATTGGTCTCTGTTATTTTTTCATTATTTATTATTTTTAAACAATTAAAAGAGTGGTAATAGTTATCACACATGCAAGGCTATTTCATGTACTTAGTGTATAGTGTAGCAAGGATAGAGTTAAGCTTGTATGTGGAACCTCAACTCTGAATGGTCAAATGTTTCTTTTTCCAACTTTAATTGAATGCCCTGGCTTTCAAATGCTTGGTTTTTATAACATATTCTCATAAGGTTATTTTCTGAAGTAAATTCTGTAGCCTTTGAACACTATCTGTATAAAGATTTTGTCTGAGAATAAATGTTTGGGTGTGATACTATTAGAGTAGGCCATGAAAGATGTGTTCGAGGAAATCTGCAAACACTTAAAAGGATTTTTGTAGTGTTAAGTTTCTTCAGGGTTCTGAGATCCGGAACCAAAAAACTCCAGACTATAGTAGGTATCACAAGCTACTGGAGAGAAAACAAAAACAACATTCAAAGGCTCTAAAGAAAAGAATACGAGTCCAGGGCAGTTTAATGATATTAACCTGTTTAATCCTTCCTCCTCCTAAAAGGACAAAAGGCTAACAGGGATGCCTGGGCACTGTGGATCCCTCAAGTTGGCAACAGGATCCAGAATTATTCGTTATGGTCACAGGATCCTCTGCTGAAAATGAGGTTGGTATTCTCAGTTCACTCTGGCATGCTGCCCATGGGAGGTGTTCTCAGTAAGAGGTTCAGCATGTGAGACATGCTTCTTTCAGCTCTGTGGAGGGTTGTCGCACAAGTCACGGCTCTACCACCTTTCGTCAGTTCAGCTGGGAGTTTTAGTTCAAAAGCTTGATCATTTAAAAAAAAGACTGTGCCAAACTCACCCCAACTGTAAATTAGTTAAACTCATTATATTTTAAATTCTTTTGGTGATTATTTTATGGCAACTATTTTTCTTATTCTTTTGGTCTGGTGTGCATTAAATACACTGCTAATGTACACAGCTCCAAAATAAACAGTACATCATAACAAAATATGTTTCCCCAAAACACATACACAATCCAAAAATATATATCCATATATTCCATAGACAAAATATATCTTCTTCTTCTTCTTCTCCTCCAACCAATGAAGTAGCACAGAAACAAATCTACACAGACACACCCCTAGAGCCTTGACCAGGGGTATTCTATCTGCTACCCAGGATCCATAAACCTGGGAATCATGGATGCCCAATCATCTCAGGCATTGACACCCTGACAGCAGGATTGTCTGGCTATTTAGACTCTCTCCTCAGATCCTATACTACTAGCACTACCAGCTGTCTTTGAGACACCACTGACTTCCAGAGGAAACTACAATTCATTGGTGATCTTCCAGAAAACACCATCCTAGCCACTACTGATGTAGATGCTCTCTACACCAACATTTCACACAAAGGTAGACTACAAGCTGTAAGAAAGAGTATCCCCAATAATGTCACAGCAAACCTGGTGGCTGAACTTTGTGACTTTGACCTCACCCACAACTATTTCAGATTTGGGGACAATTTATACCTTCAAGTCAGCGGAACTGCTATGGGTACCCCCATAGCCCCACAGTATATCAATATTTTTATGGCTGACTTAGAACAATGCTTCCTCAGCTCTCATCCCCTAATGCGCCTACTCTACTTGTGCTACATTGATGACATCTTCAGCATCTGCACCCATGGGAAGGAGGTCCTTGAGGAATTCCATCAGGATTTCAACAATTTCCACCCCACCATCAACCTCAGCCTGGACCAGTCTGCACAAGAGATCCACTTCCTAGATACTATAGTGCAAATAAGCGATGGTCACATAAACACTACCCGATACCAGAACCTACTGACCACTTTACCTACTTACATGCCTCCAGCTTTCATCCAGACCACATCAAATGATCCATTGTCTACAGTCAAGCTCTAAGATACAACTGCATTTGCTCCAATCCCTCAGACAGGGACAAACACCTACAAGATCTCTATCAAGAATTCTTGAAACTACAATACCCACCTATTTAAGTGAACAAACAGATTGACAAAGCTAGAAGAGTACCCAGAAGTCATCTATTACAGGACAGGCCCAACAAAGAAAGTAACAGAACACCACTAGCCATCACCTTCAGCCCCCAACTAAAACCTCTCCAGCGCATCATCAAGGATCTACAACCTATCCTGAAGGATGATCCCTCATGCTTACAGACCTCGGGAGACAGGCCAGTCCTTGCTTACAGACAGCCCCCCAACCTGAAGCAAATACTCACTGGCAACTATGCACCGCACAACAAAAACACTAACTTAGGAACCAATCCTTGCAACAGACCCCGTTGCCAACTCTGTCCGCATTTCTATTCAAGGGACACCGTCATAGGACCTAACCACATCAGCCACACCATCAGAGGCTCATTCACCTGTGCATCTACCAATATGATATATGCCATCATGTGCCAGCAATGCCCCTCTGCCATGTACATTGGTAGGGCTGGTGAAAGGATGTTTCGCGCCCCAGATAAAACTTCCACCTTGCACCCCCGCCCTGAGGCGCCCTCCCGCGCAGCAGTTCTCCCCCTCCACCCTGAGGCACTCCCCCACCTCAGCTCACCCCTGCTCGGAGCACAAGCACTTCGAGCACGCCGTCGCTGCTTCACTTCTCCCGCTTCCCAGGCTTGTGGTGCCTAAGCTGATTGGTGCCTCAAGCCTGGGAGGGGAGAGAAGTGAAGCAGACACGGCGTGCTTGGGATGGAGATGGAGCAGGGGCGAGCTGGGACGGGGAGTTCCCCTGCGTGCCACTCCCCCCCCTTACTTGCTGTAGGTGGCCCTCCCCGCACTCCCCTACCCCAGCTCCCTCCGCCTAAATGCCGGCAGCAACCGGGGTGCCCGAAGATCCGGCCGCTTGGTCACTGGGGAAGAAAATGGCACCCCCCAAATCCCAGCACCCTAGGCAACCGCCTAGGTCACCTAAATGGTTACACCGTCTCTGTACATTGGCCAAACCAGATAGTCTCTATGCAAAAATATAAATGGACACAAATCAGACATCAAGAATTATAACATTCAAAAACCAGTAGGATAACACTTCAGTCTCCTTGGACACTCAATAACAGACTTAAAAGTGGCAATTCTTCAATAAAAAAATCTTCAAAAACAGACTCCAATGAAAAACTGCAGAACTGGAATTAATTTGCAAACTGGACACCATCAAATAGGCCTGAATAAAGACTGGGAGTGGATGGATCACTACAAAAACTAATTTCCCCCTGCTGATATTCACACCTTGTCAACTGTTTGAAATGGGCCATCTTGATTACATTGGTCTCATTAGCACTACAAAAGTGATTTTTTCTTCCTTTGATATTCTCCCCTTCTTGTCAACTGTTGAGAATAGCCCACTTCCACCTTAACTGAATTGTCTTGTTAGCACTGACCCCAACTTGGTGTAAGGCAACTCCCATCTTTTAATGTGCTGTAATATATATCTGCCTACTGTATTTTCCACTCCATGCATCTGATGAAATGGGTTTTAGCCCATGAAAGTTTATGCCCAGATAAATTTGTTAGTCTCTAAGGTGCCATAATGACTCCTCGTTATTTTCAGCTGTGTAACATAATACTGCATTCCAGATCATCAAAGGTCTGTGAATGGGCACCTTCTGTTCCTTGTACTCTCCCCCTGAGTTAAGTGAAAGGGATAATGGACTTTTTGTCCATGCCTCAGTGAATGCTTTGGGGAGGGTGATTCTGCACCAGGCGATGCTGGCTGGCTGTCCACCAGTGGCTGCAGAGGGACTCTACCCTCCTGCTTCTGTTCCTGCAGTTCAGCCAGATGCCTCAACGTATCTGATTGCTCCTTCATAATCCGTAGCATCTCATCCTCCACCACACGCTCTTGCTCACTGGAAGCTTTCCTGCTCTCCATGTTCATGTCTAATGTCTTGGACAATGTAAAAAGAGACAAAGAGTTCTGTGGCACCTTATAAACTAACAGATGTATTGGAGCATGAGCTTCCGTGGGTGAATACCCACTTTGTCAGAGGCATGTGGTGGAAATTTCCAGAGACAGGTATAAATATGCAGGTAAGAATCAGTCTAGAGTTAATGAGGTTAGTTCAGTCAGGGAGGATGAGGCCCTCTTCTAGAAGTGGAGGTGTGAAAACCAAGGGAGGAGAAACTGCTTTTGTAGTTGGCAAGCCATTCATAGTCTTTGTTTAATCCTGAGCAGATGGTGTCAAATTTGCAAATGAACTTAAATTCGGCAGTTTCTCTTTGAAGTCTGGTCCCGAAGTTTTTTTGCTGCAGGATGACTACCTTTAAATCTGCTATTGTGTGTCCAGGGAGGTTGAAGTGCTCTCTTACACGTTTTTGTATATTGCCATTCCTAATATCTGACTTGTGTCCATTTATCCTTCTTGGACAATGAAATCCTCCATGCTCTCAGCTCTGTGTCAGCTGTCCAGGAGGCATTCATTATCTTGGTGAACATGTCCTCCCGCGTTCTCTTTCTCCTCCTTTTAATCAGTGAAAGTCTGCTTTAAGGTGTTGATGACATGCCAAAGGACACATTTCCAGCTGTCAGTCATGGGAAAAAATAAAGGAGCCATTTTACATGAATAAAATGTTTCTATAGCAAGGCTGTTTTCATAAAAAAACCAACCCCTTCTTACACTAGGTCAGGGGTAGGCAACCTATGGCATGGGTGCCGAAGGCGGCACGCGAGCTGATTTTCAGTGGCACTCACACTACCGAGGTCCTGGCCACTGGTCCGGGGACTCTGCATTTTAATTTAATTTTAAATGAAGCTTCTTAAACATTTTGAAAACCTTATTAACTTTACATACAACTATAGTTTAGTTATATATTATAGACTTATAGAAAGAGGCCTTCTAAAAATGTTAAAATGTATTACTGGTACATGAAACCTTAAATTAGGGGGACTAAATGAAGACTCGGCACACCACTTCTGAAAGGTTGCTGACCCCTGCATTAGGTGAAAGCCATAACATAAGCAGAATCCATAACCATTCACTGTGCTATTTTGCTGTTCCAGCCATGGTGAGTAGCCCCCCGCACATCACGGTTGACTGCACTTTTAATGAAGTTTATGGCAGGCTCATGTCAGGAACTGAGGTAGCTAGTCGAACAATGGCCTTTCCCCATAGCACCACAGGAATTTGTTTATGAACAGGGTTGGGAGGGAACGTTTTCACTCCCAAATTGCAGAGGCTCCCATGTGGGGCTCCAGTTTCTCCTATCAGACACTTTAAACTACTTGCTGACCCATGCCGAGCACACTAAAGGCACATTAGCGGCCTCATGGTTTGGTGATCCAGAATGTGGGGTGGGATGGGTCTACATGCCCTTTGTTTTCTTGTAAGAGCACTTTTAATGAGAAGTTCCCCCATTTCCTCTAGGAAACCCTATGTGATATCAGTCTCCTGAGGGTAACAGAGGCTGAAAGGAAAGAGATGCTGCAAGCATCTGGGTATATACCCATTCCTTATGCTGCTATACTGTGTACCACAATGGTGCCAGAACAATTCATTCAGGAGTTGCGTGGGAAAGTGTACTACCATGGTGGAAGAAATAAGACTGCCCTGCCCAGAAACCTTCTGCAAAGGATTGCAGAGTATCTCCATGAAAGTTTCCTAGAGATATCCATGGAGGATTCCCAGGCTATCCCAGTCCACATAAACAGTCTTTTCTGGGGGCCACCCTCTGGAGCAGCCTCTTGTAAGCAGAGAACCACAGCACCTCACTTTTTCTTCACAGTAAACATGCAATACCACTGAATGCGTGTGCTCGCTAAAGTTTAACTAGACTCTGACTGTAATTGTATACTCAGCAGAGGTGCCTTCCCCAGCATTACGGTTGGTCACCGTGATGTCCTGCGACCCGCAGAGCTCCAGGGTTAAAAATATTTCCTGGTTCTTGGGAGAATGGATCCACCGCTTGCCTGTGTCCCATTCTTCCCCTCCTCCTCATCCACCATATCATCCTCCTTGTTGTCCCTAGACTCACACACTGGGTGAGGTGTCCACATTGCTTGTAGGGGTGCTGGTAGGGTCATCCCTGAGAATTGCACGCAGTTTGTTGTAAAACTGGCATGTGTGTGGTTCAGCACCAGAACAACTGTTTGCCTCTCTTGCCTTCTGGTATGCTTGGCAAAGTTCTTTTACGTTCACACGGCACTGTTGTGTCCCCCTGGTGTAGCCCTTCTCCTCCATTCCACAAGCGATCTTTTCATAGATGTCAGCATTTCTTCTGCTGGATTGGAGCTCTGATTGCACAGACTCTTCTCCCCACACAGCGATGAGATCCACCACCTCCTGTGCAGACCAGGCTGGAGCGCATTTGGGGCATGTAGTCTCCATGATCAGCAGTGCTCAAGCTGGCACGCTCCCAATGCTGATCAAACAGGAAATGGGCTATAAAAAATTCCCAGGGCTTTAGCAGGGGAGAGGTTGTTTCCTGTGTACTTGGCTGCAGTGCAGTAGAGTTGAGAATGATCTCCAGGGCAGTCACAGATGGGCATTGTGGGACACCACCTGGAAGCCAATTAAATGGAATTACACAATGCTTTGTCTGCACTACCTCGCAGTCAACCCATGAAAATTGAATTAAATGCTACGCCTCTCAAAGAGGTGGGTTACAGAAGTTGACATTAGAGGCGACTTAGGTCAGCATAAAGGATCCGGTAGTGTAGACATATACATTAATAGGTCGACTTAAGACGGATTCCTTGACCCAACTTTTTAGTGTAGACCATGCCTTAGGCAATCTTCAAGTTCTAATATAGTCAGAGATGACTAAGAAAAAACATCTTGCTAACAGCATAGTTGAGTGGTTTAGAGAGCACAGGATTGGGAAATCTGGGTTCTAATCCTAGCTCTGGTTTTATCTCACCATGATCACTAAGTCACGTAGAGACTGATTTTCACACCTGCACGCCCATTGCGTTTAACTGGAATGTGGTGGCTCAATTCCTCTGTCACGCAGGTTCTAAATCTCTCTATGCCTCCTTTACACTATCTACATATATTATATATTCCATCTACTTTCACCTAAAACCATGATGGGGCAGAGGCTACAATTAGCAGAAAGCAGAAGTACAAATGAGCTGAAGTTTCAAATGGAGGTGTGCCTGTGCATGCGTGTGTGACCCTGTATGGAATTTGGGGGACGCTTGAGGATATTATGAATATCAATATTGTAAAATTGTAATGAGTTATCCCAGATATGCCATGTAAGGTATCTACAAAAACATTATAATTTGCCAGATATGATCTCATTCATGTGTTTCTATCACCTTTGTATTATGAGTTATAGATATGTATGCATGTATGTATGTCTGCATTTCAAACTTGTGCTATGCTTCTGGGTGACACCCCAAGACAGTTTGGCATCAGCACTACCTAATCTGCTTGATGGCTGTCAAGGCTTTTTTCCCCCACTTCGAACTTTAGGGTACAAAAAGTGGGGACCTGCATGAACACTTTTAAGCTTAATTACTTACTTAAATCTGGTATGCTGCCATCAGCCAGAATTTAGTGTCTGGCACACTTTCTGTTCCCCCAAAACCTTCCCTGGGGAACCCAGACCCAAACCCCTTGGGTCTTAAAACAAGGAGAAATTAACCATCCCCCTCCTTTTCCCCCCAGACTTTCCCTTCCCTGGGTTGCCTTGAGAGGCTTCACACCAATCCAAACTCCTTGGATCTTAAAACAAGGAAGGCATTACCATCCTCCTTCCTTTCCCCCACATCCAACTTGGTGTTCAGACTCTCCTTGGATTTTAAAAAAGGAAAATTACATCAGGTTTTAAAAAGAAGCTTTTATTTAAGAAAAAGTAAAGTTAATTCTCTGTAAATTCGGATGAAATGCTTTACAGGGTACTCGGATTTTATAGAGAGGATCGCTGCCAAGCTTAGATGCAAGTTAACAGGAACAAGAGGTAAAATCTTCGCACAAAATACACATTACAGTTGAGAAAACAAACATAAGACAAATCACTTGCCTGGCTACTACTTACATTTTGAACTAAGAATGATTTAGAAGATTTTTTGGAGACCTTGAATGATGTCCCGTCCGCTCAGGCCCGAAGAGCAGGGCCGGCCAACTTTAGGCCAAACTAGGCGTTTGTTCTTAGGCGGCCAAGATTGGGGGTGCAAAAGTGGCGCCCCCCATTTTTTTTAAATGTTGCGCAGACGCTGCTGCTGGAGTGGCTGAGCTGCCGGCAGCAGAGCTGCCTGCACCGGCAGCCAGGTGTCTCGGTCATAGCGCTGCGACAGCCCGGCGGCCAGGACGCCCCCCGGCTGTCAGGAGCCGGGACTGTCGCCAGGGGCGCGCCCACCCCGGGTCAGGGCCGCCGCCGCAGCCAGAGGCACCCTCGGGGTAGGGGGGAGGGCCGTCGGGCCACGACCGCAGCCAGGCGCCCCCTGCCCGGGGTAGGCGAGCCGCCGCCGCAGCCGGGCGCCCCCTCGGGGTCAGGGAGCCGCCACCGATCCAGGCGCCAAGGGCGTCCCCACTTCCCTGGGGTCGGAGCCACCGCCGTGACCCGGCAGCCCAGGGCGTCCCCCCCCCCCCGGGTCAGGGAGCCGTCGCCGCCGTGACCAGGCAGCCCAGGGCGCCCCCCGGGTCAGGGAGCCGCCGCCGCAGCCCAGGGTGCCCCCCCCGGGGTCAGGGAGCCGCTGCCAAGAACTGGCACCCCAGGGCACCCCCTCCGCCCCCCGGGGTCAGGGAGCTGCGGCTCCGGTGGACCTGCTGCAGGCATGCCTGCGGCAGCTCCGCCAGACCCACGAGACCCGCGCGCGGGGCGGCGAAATGTCCCAGCGCCTAGGGTGCCAGAAACCCTAGTGCCGGTCCTGCCGAGAGCGAACAACAAACCAAACAAAAGCACAAACAAAGACTTTCCTCCACCAAGATTTGAAAGTATCTTGTCCCCCTATTGGTTCTCTGGTCAAGTGTCAGCCAGGTTTACTGAGCTTCTTAACCCTTTACAGGTAAAAGAGACATTAACCCTTAACCATCTGTTTATGACAATGGCCCATTAAGGACCATCAGCTATACAATTAACCCACTGAGAGAAGGAAAGGGATTCGCCTTATGACTCAACGAAGAATGCAGGGACAGGCCTATGGACAGAAAAGGCCTCCAAGCCCATGTGCCCTGCAGTTTGTGTTTAAAACAAGGGACGCAAAGCCACATGGCAAAAGACTATAAAAGGCAGCTGCATCTTCTCCATTTTGTCTTCAGGCCTGCTTCATAGCTCTGGAGGGACTTTGCTATGCTAAAGCTTTGAAAAAAGGACTGAATGACCCACTCCAGCTGCGGATGTACTCCAGAGACTTAGGCCTTGGCTATACTGGCGCTTTACAGCGCTGCAACTTTCTCGCTCAGGGGTGTGAAAAAAACACCCCCCTGAGCGCTGCAAGATACTGCGCTGTAAAGCTCCAGTGTAAACAGTGCTGCAGCACTGGGAGCGCGGCTCCCAGCTCTGCAAGCTAATTCCCATGAGGAGGTGGAGTACGTGCAGTGCTGGGAGAGCTCTCTCCCAGCGCTGGCGCTGCGACCACACTCACACTTCAAAGCGCTGCCACGGCAGTGCTCCTGTGGCAGCGCTTTGAAGTTTCGAGTGTAGCCAAGCCCTTAATTTGAACCTGCAGTTTATTCTATCACTGCTACAAGCCTGAACCAAGAACTTTGCCATTACTGTCTGTAATTGATTTCATTTTACCAATTCTAGCTCTGATCTATATCTTTTTCCTTTTAGAAATAAACCTTTAGATTTTAGATTCTAAAGGATTGGCATCAGCGTAATTTGTGGGTAAGATTTGATTTGTATATTAACCTGGGTCTGGGGCTTGATGCTTTGGGATCGAGAGAATCTTCTTTTTTTCCTTTTACTGGGATATTGGTTTTCATAACCATTTGTCCCCATAATGAGTGGCACTGGTGGTGATACTGGGAAACTGGAGTGTCTATGGGAATTGCTTGTGTGACTCGTGGTTAGTCAGTGGGGTAAAACCAAAGTCCTCTCTGTTTGGCTGGTTTGGTTTGCCTTAATAGTAAAGAAACCCCAGTCTTGGGCTGTAACTGCCCTACTTTAAGCAATTTGTCCTGAATTAACTCCCTTAGAAGTGTCCCACCAGAGCCAATATCGTTACAGCGTGTGCGATGGATTTGATCTACCCAAATATCAGACAAGAAAACATTTCCATTTGATACTATTATCCTAGTCCATAATCCACAAAGAAATGCTGATGTACAACACTCCACTAATGAAAGTAACATCTTCAATACCAGGAGACCCTGCTATTTAGTGCTAGATGACCATAAAGGAAACTTTGGAGTACATTAAAATCAGTATTCTTTTTCATGGTAGAAATGAGGAAATGATTCACACAGCTGGATTGTTCCTTGCCAAAATCTTTACCCTGGCCTTCAGTTTTCAGGGAGAGTTTTTTTTCGAAGTATATCAAAGGAACTATAGCATATAGCTGAGCTGGGTGAATAATTCAGAGAAAGTAATTTATATGATGAATTTTGCCTTTCCTTTAGACTGCAACATTTTTTTTTGAGATTACTGGTGTCTTTCTTCAAATAATTGTTGAACTGAAGATCTTACATGAACCGAGATACACTGGTGATGGGTGATATATTAGAACCTAGACAGAGCATTGTGGATATTTGCAATTTACAATTCTTATCATGTTGGTTAGTTACTTGAATCACATTGCCTGATTCAATGATTTAAGTAACTAACTAACACTGGGTGCATTGTGAATTTTAAAACTGAATATACAATTCTTTTTCAGAGAATATGTGATTATGCAAGCTTAAAATATGTTTATGTTTTTCATTATTATGTTAGAAAAACTGAAGAGTTCTAATGCTAATGGAAAGTGAATATTAAAAGGTTACAAATACAGTCAAATAGAAATTTGCTTATGAATTCAAATGAGCATGTACATATATTTTTTCCATTATTCACTTAGTTCCATTATATAGTTTCTCCTTTAGACACTTTTTTTTAAACTGCATAGCTGTGTTTGCAGATAAGTAGTTTAAGCTTTCTTGAAAGAGAGTGTATAGAGCCACAGAGCTGAGGATCAGTGAGCATATCCTGGACTACATGACTGTCACAGGTCATGGTTTACATACTTAAAGGTTTCTGCCAATGCCATGTGGGGCCTTTGACAGAAGGGGAGAAAGAAGCTGGGGGCACTTGGAGGAAGAAACTCATCCCTAAAAGGAAGAGAGAGTTGCAAAACAGAGGAGCATAGACTGAAATAAAGGAAGGGAATGAGCACAGAAAGAAGGAAATGGGGAAGAGCTCACTAGCCCCCAAAGTACAGGAGATTGTGTACACCACTTATCAGAGATTTAAAGAACCATCTCACAAATCCACACACTCTTTGATAGAACTTCATGTGTGGTTCACAGCTAACAAACTGCAATCAGAGGTTATAGTGATCACATTCTGAGAGTGACCATTAAGGGTTTGTACCCATATGTGATTGTTTGATAGACCATCTATCACAGACTCATCTCCCAGATGCCCTCAATGCTGTGTCCATTTAGCAAACTCAACTGCTTACCTCCCTGGGTCAAAAAGGGGCAAAAGAGACATTGTTCTTTTTCCTAGCTACTGAAACTGTTATCTGAGGCAAGCTATATTTCACCCTTTCAGTTCCAGACTCCAATTAATCCTTTCAATCAGTGTATCATTTACAACAGGGGTTCTCAAACTGGGATCCCTCAGGGGACCGTGGGGTTATTACATGGTGGGTTGTGAACTGCCAGCCTCCGCCCCAAACCCTGCTTTGCCTCCAGCATTTATAATGGTGTTAAATATATTAAAAAGTGTTTCTAATTTATAAGAGGGGGGTCACACTCGGAGGCTTGCTATGTGAAAGGGGTCATCAGTACAAAAGTTTGAGAACTACTGATTTACAACAACAGTTGGGAACATCTGCAGCAGTCACCTCCAGGCAGAAGTTCTACTCAACATTGTAGAAAAACAATAAGCTGGTGACCATTTTTCTCACTTGATAAATATGCCTGAAACAGTGAAAACTCAGTCGAGTGCAGTCAAAAAGTCCCATGGAGCATAATTTTCAATAGGATTTTATCACAAATTCTGTCCATCTGGCTATCCTCACTTTTATACTACGCCACCACTGTGGTGTCTGAACACAGCAAATACAGGGATGATATTTGTTGATCCCTTCAATACATCTTGCTATGGGTTCTTGACAAAACATGTCAAAATTCTAATCACACGGGACCTTGAAATGGGTGAACACTACTCCAGGCTGTGATCTTGTCAGATTTCACACCCTAAACAAGGTTAGGTTGGTCAGTACTTAATTGGGGAGAATGTCAAGGAACAGCCATTGTGTTGCAGTAATTCAGTAGGAAGGATGCTTTCCACTAGACCGAAACTGAACAAATGTGCCAGCATAATACTAAAAGGCACTATATCTGCTAATTTTGGGATAATACACAACAATAACATCCTGATCATTCATAGTCATTAAAGATAATGAAGCAATTTTCAAAAGAGAAGTGTTGGCCCGGTCTATCCTGCCTCATTGTATTCCTCCTCTCCTGTAGTCAGGGCCGGCTCTATTGTTTTTGCCGCCCCAAGCAGCACGCTGAATTGCTGCGGTGGATGGCGGGGGCAGTCCGTGTGCTGTTAGGGAGGCACATGCGTTTCCACGGAGGTGGCAATTCGGAGGCAGCTTCTGTCTTCAACCGGAAGACAGAAGCTGCATCGCCTCGGACAGCTGAACATAGAAGCTGCCGCCAAATTGCCACCACCACGGAAATGCATGTGCCGCCCTAACAGCACACGGACTGCCTCCATCGTTAGCGGTGGCAATTTGGCGCGCTGTTTGGGGGCAAAAACACACGTACTGTCGCCCCTTGCAGATTGCCGGCCCAGGCACCTGCTTGGGATGCTGGTGCCTGGAGCCGGTCCTGCCTGTAGTTTCAGTTGGGTTTGGTACACTTACTTCTTTCCTGTCCTAAACTGTTGTGTTGTGCCACAACTCACTTTATTCCACCTGAGAAGTGGCAGCAGTTTTGTGAAGTGATTTGTATATTTAATTCACTGGAGGCAGGTTATACTGAAAACTGGTATACAAAGGTAAACTAGTATTATAGTATTATAAATGTCATATGGGTCACCATTGTTGGATATAGCAGAGATATTCCAGGAACAGAAGGCAAACAAATGCATGTTCCTCTATTGTGCCAGTTGGACTAAAACAAATCAGCAGAACCACAAACAAAGCCACAAAGCCACAGACCTTTTCTAAACAGGTTTCTGTTTCTGTTTCTGTTTCTGCAAGATCTAGACACTATTAAAATTACAGTTGTTTTGCTAAGAGACCTGCTCAAATCCAAATAAAAGGCCAGGAGTAAGTGTACTTTTTCCTTTCTCATGTTTTATCTGCCCGAGAGTTGTCAGAGCAGTTTCCTTATTCTGCAGTAGAAATCACTTTGCAAAACAGGCTGTCAAAAGAGCATAAGAATGGCCATACTGGATCAGACAAATAGTCTATCTAGCCCAGAATCCTGTCTTCTGATGGTGGCCAATGCCAGGTGCCCCAGAGGGAATGAACAGAACAGGTAATCATCAAGTGATCCTTCCCTGTTGCCCATTCCCAACTTCTGTCCTTCATGTCTGATGGAGCTCCCTTGTGAAAAAAAGATCATGATAAGTGTTAGCATGTGACTCACAGGAAAGAGAAAGATAGCTGGACAGACTTGGAGCCAAATCCAGGAGTACTTACTTGGTTTACACTTAGTCTGTACTCAAACAAAACTCTGACTGACCCTTCATCTAGAGTTCTGCCTGAGTAAGGACTGAGTAAGAACTTCAGGATTCAGCTTAGAGAGGTAAGTGACTTTTCTTCCACCCTATCTTTTTGTTATAGGTAGCACTGCCTGCTGTTAAGACTGCCCAAAACCTCCTTTTATAAGATCTCATTTTCAATTGCTTATAACTTTGCCAAACTTTAATCATTTGGGCTAAAATTTTCTATACTGGATGTCAGCCTCAGGCTGAAATTTTGGGAAAATTTCTACCAAAACATTTCAGCTCTTTCTGAGGGTCAGGCTAAGGAAAAATACATTGTTTTGCCTATATTAAATAATTCTGGCAACCTTTGCTTTGAGAAGCTCTACACCAGGGGTTCTCAAACTGGGAGTCATGAGGTTATTATGTGGGGGGTCGTGAGCTGTCAGTTTCCACCTCAAACCCCGCTTTGCCTCCAGCATTTATAATGGTGTTAAAATATAAAAAAGTGTTTTTAATTTATAAGGGGGAGGAGGGTGTCACACTCAGAGGCTTGTTGTGTGAAAGGGGTCACCAATACAAAAGTTTGAGAACTGCTTTGATTTTTGGCAAAGAGGTGGCCCATGTGTCTGAGATCATGAAAAAGCCTCATGAAAAAATGTCCTCATGAAAAATCTGCCCAAATTTTGCCAATTTATAGAACTGTCCTATGAAAAACTGCAACTTGCACTTGCTCAGTAGAGACTTGCTAGAGGTTCGCGGTTAAGTTCCCTAAGTATTCTGTCTGTACTGGGTCTGTTTCAGCCAGGGCTATAGGGGCCTGAGCAGAACTTTTCCTGCAATTGCAGCTCTGGACTTCTGTGAACCAAGTTGAGCTGGGCCAGGGACGAGCACTGGACTTGAGACTAGGGAGACAGCCTCACTTGTGCTCTCAATGCCCTTTAAACCCCTGTGGGCCAGGGACGGGCACTGGACCTGAGACTAGGGAGACAATCTCCCTTGTGCTCTCAATGCCGTTTAAACCCCTATCTCCCAATGACCACCTGTGGAACCCAGGCAAGTGACAAGAAGGAAGTTGCCTGATCAGAATACATATGGGGTAGTACATCGAGAGAAGGAGCTGGGACTGAAGAATGGAAGTGGGAAAGAGAAAAATTGAGATTGGGAGTTTGGGGGAGTGGGGAGACTGGGACTTGAGGGCAAGGGGAATGTGACTGGGAGCTGGGGAAGAGCAATAAGAAGCCTGTGGCTGGTGGGGAGACTGAGTTTGCATGAGGAGCCAGAGGAAGACTGGGAACCATTGTGGGGGAGGGATGACAAATCTGATGAGGAGCCAAGGTGCGAGGGGAGAACTGGTCTATCTGGGCAATGATACTGGGACAAGGAGTAGGGGAGGGAACACTGGGTTAGGATAAGGAGCCCAGAATAGAGGTTGAAGCTAGGAGCCAGTGGGGATTGGGAATGTGGGCAGAGATGGAGGGGCAACAGGAGGGGTGAAACTAGTACTTGCTGGACAAGTAACATGGGACTCGGATGAGAAGCCTGAGTAGTGGAAACTGGGATTGGCAAAATTAGGAGAATGGGACTGGGACTAGGGTTCCCAGAGCTGGAGAAGAGTCATTTATTTAGCCAGAGACAACCCAGGTTATATCTCTTGACTCTTCCTTGTAGGAGGGCCTAGAAGACATATATTCACAAGAGGCCTCTGCCACATCTCCTCGCACATGATACATAAACGTACAGGTCAATTATCTCCTGCCCCAGTGGGGATCCTTACAATGTAATCCTGGTATGCTGGACATGGAGCTTCTCTGTAATAATTTATGAATACTATATGTGACCTGGTTGTCGGGATGTTTATTGTCCTACCCTGATTGTCAGTACAGAGCTATTTCCCTTTGTCCCTCTCTTTGTTTTGCAGTATTGCTATAGTAGCCAGCAGCAGGTAGGTTACCTGAATGCAGTGGTGCCCACCAATGTGCATGGGGAATGTTATGTTTTGGCACTGACATGTTTCAGAAATGGAATATTTTCTCTAGAAAGGCTCTTGAGCCTCATTTCTTAACAAAAGAGACTGAGATGCAGAGACAGTATTTTTTAGGGAGATATTTTAGCATCAGTGACTCACCAGTGATCCATCACCTATATACAGACAACAATAGAGAATCAAACAGGGAATTACAATTTATGACCTTCTGCGATAAACACTCCTGGCCTCTGCCAACAGTACAAACTTCCATACCGGCAAAGTGATTCTAGTGTGGCTGCACCTTATATTGGCAAAACGGTGCTTTTGCTGGTATGGTTTATTCTAGCTATGCTGAGTGAAATATGGCCATGTCTACACTATGGACCTTACAGTGGCACAGCAGTACCACAGCAGCTGTGCCGCTGTAAGGTCTCCCACATAGCCACTTTATGCTGATGGGACAGAACTCTCCTGCCGGCATAATTAAACCATCCCAATGAGTGGTGGTAGCTATATTAGCAGGAAAGCATCTCCTGCCAGCACTGTGCTGTCCACACTGGCACTTTTGTTGGTGAAACTTTTGTCTGGTAGAGGCATGTTTTTTCACACCCTGACTGACAAAAGTTTTCCAACAAAAATGCCAGTGTAGACAAAACCTTAGCTACATGAGCAAAAGCACAATTTTGCTGGTAAAGCTTTGTCTGCAATAAAGGTTTTTGCTGGCAAGCTACATTGGTCAGGGATCAACCCTCATCACACCCCAGGCTGACATAGCTAGACCAATAGATGTCTGTAATGTAGACACAGTCTAAGTTAAAGAAGCATCGGCTTCAGTTTACAGTAGCATTGCTTATCTGTTTTTTATAGTCCAGTCTCTAGTGAGTGACCATTCATAAATTCCATACAGAAGAGGGCAGTGGCACACACATTACCTTCACACTAATGGAAATCCACCACAGTCCTCTCATTGCAGAGGACTACTTGCAAGAAAATACATTTACCAGCTCTTTTGTATCATTCACATAGTACTTGGATAATAGAGTTGAAAGACTGGGATGTATCTAGGTTTTTGGCATTAGGAGAAGTTACAACTGAATGGAAATTGCCAAATTCACCTTTAATAGAAAATTCAGAAATATTCTAAAATCAGAGGAACGTATATTATGCTAAAATGGTGTTTTCAAATAAACCTCCTCTGTCTCTGCCACATGCTCTTAGATGTATTTACAGACAATTCTAATGAGCTCCTTACTTTTCCATTACTGTCATTTCTTGCTTTCTTGCTGACTTGCTCTGAAGCACCTGATAGAATTTCACTTAGATATTAATATAACAGGGGAAGGGACTGAACAAAATTCTGGCTGCTTTTTCCCTCCTATCATTTTCAGAAGGTTTTATATCTTAGTTTATACAATAAATTAAAATATTATATGTGATGTCCTTGAATTCCCATTAGACAGACAACTAGAGAATGTCATGGCAAATATTCATAATTCCTATTTATTTTCTGTTATTGATAAACGGCAGCTGCTGTGACTTTATTAGAGCTGCATAACAATATGATATTAACTATTGTAATGTGCTAATTGACTGTGTCTGTGAAAATGAAGTTTTCTGTTCATAACTATAAACCCCATTCATCTGTTGGCTTAAATACAATAGTACGAAGGGTGAGGCAATTCTTGATTTAGTCCTAAGTAGTGCATGAGATCTGGTCCAAGAGACGAACATAACTAAACTTCTTGGTAATAGTGACCATAATATAATTAAATTTAGCATCCTTGTTAGGGGGGAAATATCAAAGTATCCTACCACAGTAGCATTTAACATAAAAAAGGGGAACTACACAAAAATGGGGAAGCTAGTTAATTGGAAATTAAAAGGAACAGTCACAAGAGTGAAATGTCTGCAAGCTGCATGGAAACTTTTTAAAAACTCCATAAGAGACACTCAAATTAAATGCATGCCCCGAATTAAAAAAAAGTAAGAGCCTCTTCCCCTCCATAAATGACACTATGGCTAAACAGTGTGAAAGAGGTGGTTAGAGGCAAAAAGGCATCCCTTAAAAATTGGAAATAAAATCCTGGTGAGGAAAATAGAAAGGAGCATAAACTCTGGCAAGTCAAATGGCAGGCCAAAAAAGAATTTCAAGAGCAACTAGCAAAAGAAACAAACATTAACAGCAACACAATTTTTAAGTACATCAGAAGCAGGAAGCCTGCCAAACAATCAGTAAGGCCACTGGATGTTCTAAGTGCTGAAGAAGCACTCAAGGAAGACAAGGGTGCTGCAGAAAAGCTAAATTACTTCTTTGCATCGGTCTTCACTGAAGAGGATGTGAGAGACATTCCCACACTTGAGCCATTCTTTTTAGATGACAAATCTGAGGAACTATCCTAGATTGAGTTGTTGACATAGGAGGTTTTTGAACAACTTGATAAATTCAACAGTGATAAGTCACCAGAATCAGATGGTATTCATGCAAGAGTTCTGAAGGAACTCAAATGTGCAATTGCAGAACTACTAACTATGATACGTAATTGATCATTTAAATCAGACTCTGTACCAGATGACTGGAAGAGAGCTAATGGAATGCCAATTTAAAAAAAGGCTCCAGAAGCAATCTTGGCTATTTCAGGCCAGTAAGCCTAACTTCAGTACCAGGTGAATTGGTTGAAACTATAGTAAAGAATAGAATTATCTGACACATAGATGAACATAATTTGTTAGAGAAGAGTCAACATAGCTTTTGTAAAGGGAAATCATGCCTCATGAAATCATTAGCAGTTTTTAAGAGAGTCAACAAACATGTGGACAAGGGTGATCCAGTGGATATAGTGTACTTGGACTTTCAGAAAGCCTTTGCCAAGGTTCCTTACCAAAGGTTCATAAGCTATCATGGGATAAGAGGGAAGGTCCTCTCATGGATCAATAGCTGGTTATAAAAAGGGTGGGGGGAGAGTTGAAATAAATGGTCTGTTTTCACAGTGGAGAAAGTGGCATAGTTTGCATATGATACAAAATTACTCAAGGAAGTTAAATCAAAAGCTGATTGCAAAGAGTTACGAAGGCATCTTGCAAAACTGAGTGACTGAGCAACAAAATTGAAGATGAAACTCAATATAGCTAAATACAAAGTAATGCACGTTGGTGAACATAATCCCAACTACACATACAAAATGACGAGGTCTAAATTAGCTGTTACCACTCCAGGAAGAGATTTTGGAGTCCTCATGGGTAGTTCTCTAAAACACCCGCTCAATGTGCAGCAGCAGTCAAAAAAGTTAATAGAATGTTAGGAACCATTAGGAAAGGGATGGAAAATAAGACTGAAACTATCATAATGCCACTATATAAATCAATGGTACACCCAGACCTTGAATACTGCATGCAGTTCTAGTTGCTCATTTCAAAAAATATATATTAGAATTGGAAAAGGTACAGAGAAAGGCAACAAAAATTATTAGGGGCATGGAACAGCTTCAATATGAGGAACGATTAAATAGAATTGGACTGTTCATCTTGGAAAAGAGATGACTAAGGGGGAGTATGATAGAGGTTTATAAAATCAATAACAGTGTGGAGAAAGTGAATAGGAAGTGTTATTTACACCTTCACATAACACAAAAAGCAGGAGTCACCCAAAGAAATTAATAGACAGCAGGTTTAAAACAAAGAAAAGGAAGTAATTTGTCATATAAAGCACAGTCAACCTATGGAACTCATTGCCAGGGGATGTTGTGAAGGCCAAAAGTATAACAGGGTTCAAAAAAAGAATTAGATAAATTCATGGACGTTTGGTCCATCAAAGGCTATTAAAGATGGTGAGGAATGCAACCTCGTGCTCTGAGATGTCCCTAAGCCTCTGATTGCCAAACGCTGGGACTGGATGACAGGGTGTGGCTAACTTGATAATTGCCCTATTCTGTTCACTCCCTTTGATGCATTGGACATTGACTACTACCAGAAGACAGGACACTGGGCTGGATGGATCATTGGTTTGACCCTGTAAAGCTATTCTTATGTTCCTAAAAGCTGGGCTTTGTCAATAAAAAAGCAAGCATATCAAGCAAATATGGGTTTAAATTACACACACTTGGAAGGGAGGTTTATTGTCCCCCCCATTACTGTGCTTCAAGGAAATGCACTCCCAAGAAGTTATAATGGTCTTTGCATGGCTGTGCTCTCCTAGGGATATTGCCAGGGAAGGGCAGCTTGAGGTTGGGCTCCACAGTGGAAGCTGCTCTGGGGAGGTGCTGAATCAGCACTTTGTCCAGACATTCTGGCTACACTATGTCTGCCACATTTGGGGAATATGCTGATTGTGCCACTGCAGTCCCCCCTGGGTGGACTTTCCTCTACTTCAGATCCCCTAGGGTCAAGCTGACAGAAGTTTGTGCTTAACCTAAGGGTGAACCAGGTCCAGGAACATTGGAAAACTAAACTCTGCCTGAAGTACAGCTCTGGTTTTCTACCTGGATATTCAGATGTTGCTCCTGACATCCAGTAAACTTTGGAATACTTATTTGGAACCCAAACCCATTGCCACTAAAGCTCATAGTAAGACTCATCGCATTCAGTGGGAACAGGATAGCTACATATCTCTAAAGATAATGGCAGAAACATGTTCCTGAAAAAGTACAACAGAGTCACAAGTCCATCTTGGGAGGAACATATCATAGACACAGGTCTGCCCTTACGTCACTCACACAAGCACATTTTCTTTGCTTATTTACTAGTGGATATGTCATTTAGTACAATATGAGAAGTAAACAGCTTCAAACAGGCTTTGTATCTTTGTTCTCTGTGCTGAAGTTTTTAAAATTATATTTACCTTGCTATCAGATACAGTAATTATAATTATTTTACTGGCACAAATATAACAGAATACTCTTTTTTTTTCCTTCTTAAACACACAGAGGACTGAATTTTGTTCTCATTATACCAGTGTTAATTCAGAGTAACTCTACTGATGTCAGTGGAGTCCTCTGGATTTATACTATTGTAACCAAGAATGGAGTTTGTCGTAAGGAATGTATATGCAAAAGTAAATATATTAAATACACAACTAGATAGATATAGATCCACCTGGGGAATTGGTTGTAATAGATAGGGCAGTTTTCAGCCATATCCTTGGGAGACCTTATTGAATGATGTTTAAGTAGCTTTGGGGTCCAGTGTATTAAATGAATGGCTTATGTATTATTGTAGGCTGGGATTGTATGTGGGGTAGGGGGTTGGAAACGCAGCCTGAGAGGAAGGCCATTGCCTGTTTATTACCTGTTCTTGGAGTCTCAAGATCAAAGGCCCAACCTGTATAAAAGAAAGAATCACCTATTCATGGGAGGTAGGCGAGTTCTGCACTAAGGCTGTCATGAATTTGTAACCACAGAAAAAACCCTTAGAGTGGGGGTTGAAGGACTGACTCCTACCAGAGCCCTTGTTGGAGTCAGAGTCCTAGAATTTAAGGAGTGTAATCCCTGATAAATTTTTCAGCATGTGTGTAGATTATTTTAGTGTTTTAATATGTTTTCTCTGTAACGTTTTCAACTTAAGGATAAATGTGCTTACTTAAAGAGTTGTGTGGTAACTTACAATGCTGACTATTACTGCTGTTCATAGCCTTTGGAGAGAAAGCAAAGCACAGACAGTGGTCTGCTTAGGCAGTTTGCCTTGCAAGGAATATCACAGTATAGGGAGGGAACAGAGCAGCCAGGAAAGCTCAGTCAGGTGTAAGAGAGAGAGATGTGAGAGTTCTTATCCAAGAGAGGTAACATCTGAGAAGCTGGGAGCCTAGGCTGGGTGCTCTTCATGGATATGGATGGGAAATACAGGTGCAGTTCCCTGATCTGTGACACTGGTTTATACTGAGCCAATTTTTGAAGTCAATGGGAGTTTTGCCTGAGTAAGGACTTCAGGATTTGACTCAATGTTTTTTTCACTAGTAGTTCTAGAGATATCTTTTAAAAAGTTTATTCAGATGTGTCAAGCTGTTTGGAGTGGCTCCAGAGCATGAGTACCAATCTCAGGGCAGACTGTTAAGAAGCAGGGCACATGCCCCAAATTGGCTGTGAGTTCTATATTTAGATTTCACCAACCAAGCACCAAGTGTGAACTCCTCAGGTACTACAACAGTCTTACATGGAGTCACAGACAGTCCCCTTGGGTACTCTCTGTCTTGCCACCCAGATAAGCCTGACTTTGAGATAGTCCCTTACACCAAAATATATTCAGGTTACTCCCAGTCCCAAAGGATCATCACTTACCTCAGGTAAATTGCACTTTAGATCTTACATCAAAAACAATGTTTGCAGCCAATCCTATAATAAATTAACTAAAGATTTATTAACCAAGACAGTTATTCAAAGATTAAAGTAGGTAAACATACACACACAAATGAGTTAATGTCTTAGGTTTCAAAAAGTGATGTATGTTGCTGTAATATTCCAGCTCCATATGTCCTCTAGGGCTAACCCAGACTAGGCAGCTGGGGATCTCTTGCTTACGCTTAGAAATTCAAGCAGCCTAGAGACCCAGTTTCTTTTTGTTTGGGATTTCTATTCCCTCCCTCCCAGAGTTCAAGCTGATGGGATGAGCTCACATGCAGGTCTCCTCGGTGGGGAGGAGGGGCAGGGAGAGGAATGCAATTAACAAAGTCTTGTCTCTTTGATGTTTCACAGTGGCTCATTTGGTTTTAATGGGCCTTCTTGGTGGGCAGGACCTAATCTCTTCTATAGGAAGCCAGCATTTTACAATAATTCATGCTTTTTTCCTGTTTGGTGAGTTATGCAGTTACAGAGGTTTACACTGCAAACCCTCAGTATAACCTTATAACATGGGGTACAGATGTTTTAAGTGAGATTACCCCTGCAGCATCCTACAAGCATTTCAGAATGTCTAGACACTAAACACATTCCTACAAACTTAACCATCTATTTTAACAATGCTAACACACAGGTGAACCAGATGGTTTCCAGCTATGTACTGTCAGTGTTCAGTTGAGGCCTGCGGGCCTTGGCACGAGCTGGCACCAGGTCTGTCAGCATCACAAACCAATCTAGCCACTAGGGTGGGATCCACAAAGGGACTTCGGTATTGCAATGCTGACTATCACAGCACCTAACTTTTAGGCACCTAGAAAATCACAGAACAACAGTATGGTTCACCAAGCCAAGTTAGGACCCCTGTATAATGAATGGGATGAGATAGATGATTAAGAATGTGAACCACAAAAGCTGGGACTCTAGGCAGAGAGCCACCTAAGCTAGCCAATGGGAGATGCCAATGGGGGGAGATGTGCTAAGGTTTGCCCATCTGTTGGAGACAAGTGCCTAAGTCTGGACAGCGGCATGGTGCGTAGTTCTGATAGTAATCCATAAACAAGAAATAGCTGCCTGGACTCAGGTGGCTTAGGCACCTACGGTGTTTCTTGTAGGAATAAGTTAGGTACCTGTCCTGCTCCACCCAAAACAGCCAAAGGAGATGGTGGTGGTAGAGTCCATCTTATGATTTCTAGCCCAGTGGTCAGAGCACTCATCGGGGATGTAGGAGACTCAGGTTCAATTCCCCCTCTGCTGGAGGGAGAGAACTGATATGAACAGGGATCTCTCCCATTTCAGGTGAGTGCTCTTACCACTGGGATAAGAGTTAGAAGATGGGCACTACCACCATCTCCTCCTCCTCTAGCCAGGTTTTGAATGGGATGCAATCCTGTAGGAGGCCTGTGAGCACACCTACCAAATTGGGCCCTGCATGCAAGATAGGCAGCCAGATGCCTGTCTTCCTGTGGTTTGTGACTCACTCTGGGGCTGAGGTAGATGATAGGCATCTGGACACTTGAAGGGAGGCACCAGTGCACATGGTCAGAGGCAGATACATAGGCACTGAGGGAATTTTTACTTTAAAAACTTAGGCACTATGTGAGCTTAAAGCACCCACAAGATTCAGCAGGAGTTTCATGGATCACAGTGGAGCCCAAACTGGGACCTCGATGGAAAAATCTGAGAGTTAGGTGCCTAAGTCTGGGGTTTAGCCATTTAAATGAACGCAAGTAATGGTCCTTTTTCCCCCCACTCACCAATGAGCATCATATTTGTGTCAAATAGTTTGTCTATCAGCTCCATCATTTAGATTGTAAACTCCCTGTGGCAGAGACTTTGTGAGTGCTCTGCTAAAAAATAGTAATAAATCTTCACTAATTAAAGGTCACATTTCCTGGAAAGCTCCAGCCATTTTGCACTGCTACTGTGACTGCACCAGGACATGGTGTTTTTTTCCTATATGTGTCTTCTTCACCTTTCTGAGATCCTGACCTTGTTCACTGTGATCATGTAACATCAACAGAGAGGATTGAACTGGGGATCTCTGGAGCTTAGTACATGAGCCTCTACCACATGAGCTAAAAGCCAACTAACTATTAGCTAAAGGTATAGAGCAGACACATTTTCTCTCTCGTTAAGTGGTCTCAGTGCCACTAGATGGACAGAACACCACAACCAAGGAGGTGTGTGGGCTACAATCAGGCCTCCTATGCTATTCATTAAAATCTTCCTCAAGGTCATCCAGGTTGGCCACCTTTTTCCTGTAGAAAAAATACTATTTGATCATATAAGCAATGACTGTATCATAATGCATACGCACAAAGGACTAAATTAAGATTTGCACAGGCAGCCTTACTTCTGGAATTTCCTAATATTTGGCTGCTTGGTTTCTCAACCTTAATGTTCTTTTAACATAGTTTTTTAAATGTAATAAATAATATTAGTTTTAAAATACCTTTGGTACTATGTGCTCAACCACCCTGGATCTGTGCTGTTTCCAATGACTCAGCCAGACTGCATTGTCTGAATACGTAGGAGTCATGACACGATCTGTGTATTTGGTGACTGCATCTCTTCTAATGTGTTTTGCATTGTGGGTTGCTCTCATGTATGGGGAGTAGGTGGATTTCCTGTTTTTGTTTGCTGCCAGATTGAGTTTGGGTGGCCTCGAGGGAATATGTGTGTATGTAGTCTATTATAATTTCCATCTATGCTGAGTATATCACATAACTATCAGCATCAGTTTGCTGTTGATGCTGCCTTCTCTTGGGACACTGATCAGTTTGCCTAAGAACTGCATGAACAGTTGGAACTATATTTTCATTAAGTGAAAACAAGACAAAAACACAAAAAAGTCAACAGGTTCTGTGACAGTCAAGGTGGAGGTGAGGAGGGGGCCAAAAAGCAAAGGACATGGCAGTCTTCTGGTTTTGCTTCGGGTCTCATCAAATCTAATACCAACCCACTAACAATATTTGTTTAAAATGTCATTGCGACCAAGCAGCTGAAATCTCACACACTAGTTAAACCCCTCAAAGGGAGGGCAGTTATTTCTGTTATGTCTGACCATATCCACTTTACTCTTTAATTTCTTTCTATTTGGCTTCTGAATTTCGGAATCATCTGAAGAAGTGGCCTGAAACTTCTCACCCTTAAGAAATGGAGAAATAATAGTGTTAACAGATATTGTTATATGAAAGTTGCATATATTTGTACGTGTACATAGGTAGACAGGTATTACTATGAACAGTAACATCTACTGGTATAAGAGAATGTGCAGCATTGTCCGTAAGTTGGTCGATTCAATAAAGTTGTTTTTATGCTTTGGAAATAGCTTCCTTTGTGCAGCTCATCACTAGTGCCAGAGGTGAAATAAGTCTTTGTTGTGGGTAACCAGAGGCAATGAATAACTTCAGGAAGGCTGTGAACAATGTCCCACCACCTGCTGTAATGCAAATGCATGGGGATAGCTATGAAAATTGGAGCTTCTCCAGGGCTGTATGGACAAGCTACGTCAGTGTTTCTCAAACTGGGGGTCCCGACCCAAAAGGGAGTTGCAAGGTTATTGTAGAGGGGGCATAAGAGTGGTGGGTGTTTTCCAGAAGCCACACTTCGAAGGTGGCACCACCGCCAGCAGCAGCTCAGAAGTAAGGATGGCAATACCATACCATGCCACCCTTACATCTGCACTGCTGCTGGCCACAGCATTGCCTCCAGAGCTGGACAGCTGGAGAGAGAATGCAGAGAACAATATAAGGGTCTGCCTCAGTTCCTTGGAGCTGAGACTGAAAAAATTCTGTGCTTCAAAACAGCAATACCCCTCACATTACATGGCCAGACACCTTTTTATTTATAGTGGTGTATAAAGCTGCAAACCTTGGACAATGTTATGATTACCACAAATTAGACAATGTTATGATTATTGCCACAGTCACTGAAAAAGGCTTCCAGCTTCCCAAAGTGTATCCTGTCGTCTATTTTTTTCCAGAAATGTTTCTTAAATATCCACATATTTATTCCTAAAAAATGTTGATTTACACTCTTTCAAAGGCTTCAGCATCTTTGACTGCAGATATCATGACTACATGCTTCATTTAGTGCTCTTATCAGCATGTACAGTAATTTGCTATCACTTTTTGGGGGTGGGGTGAGGGGGTCATGACAGCCTGAAACGTTTTCAAAGGGAGGCCCCTCAAAAAAAAGTTTGAGACACAGACGCTGGCTTTCTCCTTTCTCTGGGGGTGCTCAACCCCCGCTCCACCCCAGAACCTGCCCCCACTCCACCCCTTCCGCAAGGCCCCACCCCCCACACTTCTTCCCACCCCTGCCGCCTTCCCTGAGCATGCCCCACCCCTGCTCCTCCCAGTGTCTCCTGCACACCGTGGAACAGCTGATCGCAGTGGGTGGGAGGCACTGGGGGGCCAGGGGGGTTTGATCAGCCAGCGGACGGAAGACACTGGAGGCAGAGGGGGAGCTGGCTGCCGGGGAGTGCTAACACCCTAATTTTTTTTCAGCCCTGGAGCACCCATTTGGTCGGTGTCTATGATTTGAGAACTGGCTGGAAACCACAAGCCTGGCAGTCAGAGTAGTCACACTGAATGCAGTCGTGGGTAAGGACTGCTTTCTTACCTGTCAGCACTTGAGTTAAAGATGAAGTAAGGAAAGATATACCTACATTCTTACATGCTTTTTAAAAATACTTTGTATCTAAAATATAATTTTCAGTCTGTCTGATCAAATTGAAATTGAACTAACGGACCACCAGGCAACCAGGTCTTCATCAACTAACCCCATCAGGACAATCTGGCACACTTACAGATGAATTTATTAAAAACTGTACAGCTTTAAGAGTTAAACACAAACAAACACAGAGACCAGAACAGGAGTCTTCAAAGAAGGACAAGCAATATATGTATAATGGAAGAAAACATGAAGACAATTGTTTAGTGCAGTGTTCCACATGTTCTTACTGCCAGAAAAGAAACCACTTTGCCAAAGTACCCAAATAGCAACAGAAACAGTCCCATGTATTGTACACCAAGGGGTGAGTGACAGCGTCATGTGCT
Source organism: Chelonoidis abingdonii (assembly GCF_003597395.2). Lineage (NCBI taxonomy): Eukaryota > Metazoa > Chordata > Testudines > Testudinidae > Chelonoidis > Chelonoidis abingdonii. Next base: position 50,817,555 of record NC_133774.1, on the reverse strand, counting down.
CAGGTGAGTTTATCTTCACAAGTACCTGCTGAGTTAGGGCTCTGAAAAGCAAAGATAAAAAATCGTTTACACAATTAAAACTTGAATTATCAAGGCAACTAGCTCGGACATTCAAATGTCAAATTGACAGTGGCTCTGCCTATGAGGTAATTAGGTTTAAGGATAAGTGCATAATTGTACAAGATAAATCACATGAAATATTGGCAACCAATTCCTGGCAAAAATTCTGTAATGTCACGTTAGTATATCTCTGGCACAGTGCACATTAGCATGCTCACAAAAGAGTACGCTCCACAAAATATATCAATACCTGAAAGCATCTTTCCTGCTTTTGACTGAATCAAATGAAAAGCTGGGGATGATGCAATGATATGTAATCTGTGTACACTTCCAACCACATGCCACTAACAAAGGAACAAATACTTCACCCATATGACAATGTTTTTAAAGGTCCTGGATGCTTTTCCAGAGACTATCACTTGGAAATCAACCAGCTAAGGGATCTTGAATCTCACATGTCTGATACCACACCATATTTCCTTGCTGACCCAGAAATGTTGCTTTTCAAAGTGTGACCTTACAGTACAACAAGTGGGCTAGTAGTTTGTTTAGTAGATGCAGTTTCATCTGATACATAATCACAGAAAACTCAACATTCTGTGTTAGGGCTGGTAGTAACGGCATCAGAGAGGTAAAATCCTTTGGTGATACACCTCTGTACTCATGAGAGTTTTCTTAAGTGAACAGCATCCTTGGCCAGAGTTAAGAATGTTAAACAAAAACAGCAATGACGTGGAGATGTAATAGAAGTCAATTGAAGTGGGGTTGGGTAGCTTAGAAAGTCTGTAGTCTGAATCCTTTGATTTGTCAGCATGTATTTATTTTGTTTTACAGCACTAATGTGGCCTGCCCATGGTTCTATAGTAAACTGGTTTTCGTGTTGTTGTTTTTTTTAGCAACTGTCAAGCTTAATTTAGCCGGTTTGGATAGTTGAGCCTGTAATCTCCAAGTTATGTTACTGCAATGTGTTCCACTTAGGATACCCTTGGAACAAAAACCTGGGAACTTCAGCTAGTGCAGACACATCACTTGAATGGAGAAGTCTGCTTGTGAGCTATCTGTCCATTTCAAGGTGATGTTAAAAGAATTGGTTATGATGTACAAAATCTTAAACTGCACCCACTTAATTGAGAGACAGCCTCTTTCCTGTGTTCTATTATAAGACTATAGGCTTGCATGGCCGCCCATCACTGCCAGTCTCTGAGGGTGGCCATGTCTCTTCACTATCACATGCCTGGAACAACAGTCTGTACAGGGGGAAATTAGCTGTCTCTAGGGCTCAAACCCTCAGGCAAGGTAGAGCAGTGAACAGTTCAGGGGCCCAAGCCCTTAGGCAGGGCAGGGCACCAAGCAGTCTAGAATGCCAACCCTCAAGCAGGGTAGAGCAGGTAGGAGCCCAGCCTTCAGGCAAGGGTGTGCCCAGCACAGTCTAGGGGGCTCCGGCAAGCGCAGGTCTCCTGACCTAAGGAGTGGGGGAGTACTGCCACTCCAGGGGAGGGGTGGCAGGTGGTACGCAGGCCCACCCAACTCCATCGGGTCCCAGCCCAGGTCCCTAACAGTGGCAGAGTGGTCTGCCACTAAGTCAGCAGGAAATCCACCCGCAACATGCTGACTGTGTCTCTGACACCACAGCCAGACGATAGTCAGGTTCCCCTGGGCTGCTTCCTATACTCCCCCTTGGGTGTACCTTCCAAGGATTGTCCTCCATCTCCCCAGGGTACATTGCAAGTGGCAGTCCCAGCAACTCTTCAGCATCCAGTGAGTCTGGCCGTACAGGTAACTCGGGGCCTTCCAGGTTCTGCCGACCTGGGGGAGTCTGGCTGCCCTCACTGTCAATCTCTGAGGGTGGTCACGCCTCTTCGGTTCAAGGACTTATGATCTCTTGTGTGTCAGTTCCAGATTCCAGCTTGCTTTGGCCAGCTTGTGCCTCTGGAAACTGCTCCCTCTTGTGGTATGGTGAATTCATGGCATGATATTAGAATGATTTTTTTGCCAGGATTTTGTTTGGCCTTTTAAATAAATTTGGGGATGGCATGTGGGTTTCTTAACAAACTGGGAGACAAGGAGGAGGGAAGGTGCCTAACTTTTTAAAATTTGTATTTGATTATTTTTACTGCAGCAAGGTGCCCACATTCTAAGGGGACAGGTGACAAATTACACTTCTAAACTAACACTTGCAAATTCTTTTAAAAGGAAGTAGACTGCTCCTCTTGACTTGGGTAATGGATTTCCTATGGGAGGAAGGATATCAGTTCTATCTTTATTAGCAATAACAATGATACCTAGCTCTTATGTAAGCTCTTTTCATCCATAGGTCTCAAAGCACTTTACAAAGGAGATCAGTGTCATTATTCCTGAGGCACAAGGAAGGAGGGAAGTGACTTGCCCAACTTATAGTTTCTTTTAATTGTTAATCTGGATCCTGGTTTGCTATATGATCAAATCTTTGAAATCATCCTCCCATCTGATGGCCACAGGATGAGGGAGGATTTCTGTTCAATCTGTCATCAGCGTTTGACAGCACAGGTCATGAGATGCTGCTGATGCATGAGGGTGTATGTTAAAATGTTTTAATATACTTTTTATTTTGTATCATTTTTTGTTTTCCCCATGACTGGTGAGTTAGCAGAGAATGGAATCCTAAAAAGCAGCAAAATCTGACTTTGCCAGTCCCTGTGTCAGGCTCCAGCATGATGATTCTGTGTCTGTCAGTTTCCAGCTGAGTTCACCACTTCCCCACTTGTTTTTCTGCCAGGGACACCTTTTTAACCCATCAGGGGCTTTTGCTCTTTTGGGGACTCGGTATGGACAAATCAAAACCTGTTAGCACCTCAAAGTATCATCTCGCAGTCATGGTCCCATTGTTCTTAGTTGTCTTGAAGCTCAGTACCCAAGAGGCTCTCTTATCTGTATCATTGTTTTACCTTTCCTGAATTCTGTAACAACTCCTGTTTACCATCTCCTTTGATTTAAATCTAGGCATTCAGGCATGGTCATATCACACAGATACTCTGAGGGCCATATGTTGTTTGTAAAAAATATTTCCCAGTTCTCCACACCTGCTGATAATGCTTTTGTTTAGTCTAGCAAGTTTTTCTTCTACATCATCCCCAGGATCCATCTCTTCCTTTCCATTTTGACAGCTAAATCCCTAATCCCTTTGATTGCCTCAACTACGTCAGTCTTTTGTCATCTGGCCTCTCACCTTGTCCCTCTCAAAAATGGAGCTATGGAAGTCATATTCCAACCATGTACAGCTCCCTTCAAGCTCCTTGTCTTCACATGCAAGGTCCTCTAAAGCTCCTGCCTACTTCTCTTTTCACTCTCTCTGTGCCACCCAGTGTGCCAACCTTATCATCTCCCTTGTTCCCTTCTCTCATTCATGTCTCATTGCCTTCTTCCATGCTCTCTCTCCACCCTTCCCTCCTTCAAGTCTCTCTTTAAAAACACTATTTGTCCACAGATCTGTAAGCCCTCCCCACTCTTTAATGCAATACAATCTTAAAGAAATAAAGTGAAAGCATCAGGACATATGCACTGCTACCAAACAATCACACAATCATTTTGTTTGCTATCATTTCACATCAAAGCATATCTTAGAGCCCCAACCTGCAAACACCGCTTACTACTACTCATAGTAGCAGGCCCTACATTTGGAAGTAACTGCAGGCTTGTATCTTTAGATTGTCAGCTCTTTGAGGTAGGGACATTGTCTATAAAGCACCAAGGACAATTATGATGGTATCTAATTAATACATAATAAAATATTATGATAATTAATGAAGCTAGCTCAGTGAATTGGCCTTTGTTTAGCAATCCAAACTTGTATATGCACATTTTACTGTTAGTTGAGACATGTAACTTACATTTTGTCTTCATTTTCACATGCTTTAATTTGTGAAAATCCTGTCTGATCCTCTGTGTATCAGATGTTTATACCGCCTAAAACTTATTACCTGCTTCTGCTCATTGACAGTAGGAAAATGGCCATAAATTAGGTTGGTTTCACAAATGAATCTGAATTATTCTGAGTCATTTGAGGAACTTGTTTTTTTTCCCACTTACTTTTTAAAAAATAACTGGTTTGTATTTAATCCTTTGGTGCAGCATGATCAGAGCTTCTCATGTGTCATTCTATGTAATGTCACCTGAGGTATTTGTCCTCAGGTGACCTACAACAAATTTAATACTCTTAGATATGAAATCACACACTGTATTTTGTATCATATGCATTGAAATGACTCAGCTGCCCACAAAGAGGTGAAAAGTACTTGTTTCCAGTCACTGAGCAGATTTCTAATAGACAGATTTATCGCTGATCTGATTTACACTTTTTTCAGACATGCTTTTTGCTTATCCTTGGTACCATTCATGACAGCCTCATAAAAATCCACATCTATAATTGTTTGTGACATTTGTATGTTAATAAAATGGAGGATGCATACCAGCCTTTTAAAGATATTCTTTTTTTTATAGTAATCTATATAGATAAAAATAATTGTATTAATTGGCATTGACATGTGAACAACTGTGTAAGGCAAGCGTTACCATGAATATCTGAAAATAATTCTGTCAAAATCCTGTTTAAGGAGCAAACAGTGACTGCTAATACGACCATTATAATTTCCTGCTTTTTCATAATTGTGCAGCAATCTATCTGTGTTTTCAGGGCTGTTCCGAAAGTGAAGGCTCCAATGCTTGGTGTTCCAGGAGTCTGTTTTAGTGCTCTTTAAATGGACTCTGATGACACTTGGGTTATTAGATTCAATGGATCCAACTAATAGTTTCATAGCCCCACCACTCCTACGCTAGTCCGATCCTCGCATCTTTGATTATGTTACCATTTTGCTGCTGGTATGTAATGGCATGGCTCCTGGTCATGGAAATGTTTGCCTTTGTTTGAGGGTTGGATGGGGAAGGATCAATAAACTTTTCATTAGGACATACTTAAGCCAGGAGAAGAGCCTTTGGGATGAATTCAGAGGCAGGGAACTTGTACTTGATCTGTCTTGCTCTTTCTAGTAGGTTTGACTACAGTCACTTTGAATGATAAGAGAAGGCTAATTCAATTAACTAGAATTTTCAGATGATTAATAGTATTTAAGGCCTTTTAGGTCTCTGAATGGATTTCATCTGGTAGAAACAGACAACAGTGATAACTGGAAATATTGGCTCCCAAGATGTTTAAACATTATGTTCTTAATAGCAGTAAACAGTGTACAGATAATTCACCGTATTTTAAAAGTATAGGAAACAACACTGAACATCCACAAACTTTTTACTTTAGAGCCATTATAGTCTATCAAGAAAATAGTATGCTTTTCAAGAGTTGCCTAAATACACTTTTACATGATAGACCATTAATGATTCAAATATTATTGGGTTTTACAAATAATTTTTATGCTGTGTGCACATGTGACATACTGAGGACTAAATCAGGTTCATTAAGAGCTCGAAGAATGAACTGCTACAGCTTGAGCTAAACAGCCAAGACCTCCTAGTCAGCAGCTGTAACAACACACATTGTCAGAGGATCAGCGTAGACAGGGACCTGTAACAATCACCAGTGCGCTACACGTACACATTTCTATTCTAAAACATACGTCTTTCTGCTATAGTAGAACCCTTTTACAGTGAAGTCAGTGTTTTCAATGGCCTCGTGGCTGACCTCATTATGCCTCCCTTGTAGAAAACCCTCCTGGTTAGAGAACCAGCACCTTCAAGTCAGAACAGACCACACTGAAGGCCCACTCCTAATTTGTTGTCTGATTTAGCCTGAAGGAAAAGTCCTAACTATATAGTAGGAGTAAGGCTGTTTCTTTTCAGAGGAACAACTCAGTGATGCTGTGGCATATACTGAACACTTAATCTAAGACACATTTTGTAAAAACCTCAAGTTATATCCAACATATGGTAGAAGATCATTATTTAACTTTAATTTGAACCAGATATACAGTTGGAGGTGGATCTATCATGATCTGGCAACATTTTCTTTCATTGGTTGACTTTAACAAGTGTAGAAAGGAATTAAAACTCAGAGCACAAATTGCAGTGATGTGCTGGAGGGGGGCCACTGACAACTTCCAGGTGCCCTTTATTAAAATTCTACCACCAAGATGACAGGGAGGTTGGGACGATTTCTCTAACTCTGATGGTGCTTACTCCCCTCTAGATCTTGCTAAATCATGCCTGACAGAGATGATGTACAGGACTCATAAAAGTACTTCTGAAAAGCATTTTTTATTGTTTTTACTTTTAGAACAAACCATTGCACCAAGTATCAGGTATTTAAACAAAGATTCCTCATGCAAGAGATCTACATGATCTTCATATCCCTTCCCACATTTCATGTTATACTTTCTGAACATTGTGCCATCAATATACTTTGGACTTTAGTCTCATTTCCATTAAGACCCCTTTGCATCACTGTCATGAGGCGTCTTTCACCTTCAGAACGTCTCCTAGTGTCTGGGTGCAGTACTACAGGGATTCTCAGCCTAGCACCCCCTTCAGTCATCCTAGCCCCACCACTGTCTGTCCATGTACATGGCCTCGCCCTCCATTCAGCTCACTGCTCAGTCCATTCCCCTTCCAGGGTTAACAGGAAAGTCCAGAAAATAGGGAACTTAAAATCAAATGTTCTTCAATCCCATCCTCTATCTGGCACTTTCTGCTTGGCTTCTTTTATTCTTGACACCCATGTTTCACCCCCACACTTGCCCTTTCCTTTGGGTTCCTGCTCAGGAAGCTCATTTAGGTAGCTAAGGAGCATTCCTTCAATCCTGCCACCATTTTCCTTGGGCTGCTCCTACCTTTACCTCAGTCACTGGCATCTTCATAAGATCTGCAGACTCTGCTGCTCCCATCCTTTGGGACTTTGGAGTTCCTCACAGCTTCCCTTGGGCTCAGCTACAGAAGTGTTTCCTAATAGCCAGTCTTAGCTCTTCCCCATGGCAACTAGAGCATACTGCCACTTTCCTTAAAGTAGTCAGTATCTCTCTCCTTTAAACAGGAGCTCCCCTCAGCCTTCTCCCTGGGATGGGAGTTGTATCTCTAGACCTCTTTGCCTTAGAGTAATCGGTCTTACCCTCCTTCAAGCAGGAGCTCCCTCAGCCCTCTCGCTGGAGCTGGCATTTGTGTCTCAGGTCTCTTGCCTAGGCAGTTGTAAGACTTTTGCCATCTCCCTTCAGCTTAAAACCTCTCCCCCATTAGCCTGCCAGTCTGGAAGGTTCAGCAGACTAGCCTTCTCCTGTCACTGTCTGTTTGCTGTGAAGAAGGAGGCAGCCTTTATGCTGCTCTCCTTCTCCCAACTCTTTTCCAATTGGTGGGATGAGAGAAAAACTCATCTTGTCTTCGCTGCAAGGTTTCAGGCCCTTAAAGGTGTAGTCTCATGATTCCTTCCCCAGTCACCACATTCCGAGGACCTTTAGGTCTCTATATGTCTCTTTTGGACCCTTCTGAACACTTAAAGGGCTAAACCAGGTGGCGGGGTGTGTCTGACCACTAGGTGATACTGCCCTTAATGACAGACTACCCTCTCACCATGGCAGAGTAAAGGGCCATTAAAAAGCAGGGGGCTCAGGAAAAGAACATGAATACTTCCACCAAGTATATTTAATATAGGTATGTTTGCCTGTAGTTTCGTCTCTCCACTTGTCTGTGATTATAAAATGGCATTTTACTTAAATGGGAAAACAAATACATAGATTTTCCAGTCCCTTCCATGTCCTCTCTGCAGCATCCATGGCCAACGGACACAGGCACTGACCATAAGATAGGGAGAAAATGTTCTTGGGCATTTCTTGTTCAAATATTACCAACACATCATTGATAAACTATTTTACATTTCAGAATTGGACTTGGATAGAAATGAAAACAAATCCAGGCTAAAGAAAGACTTGCAATAGAGTTTTGCTCCAAAGGCTGAGGAAGTTCTGAAATGTATTCAAGTTTAGTCAGGCCTGAGTTGTGAAGTTCAGATCTGGATTTCATTGCGTATTCAAGTTTCTTGACATGTCAGGCTGTTAGGACCTAACTCTTCAAATCCAGTTTGCGTGCAACTCTCCTTAAATGTAAAAACCTATTTACATGCAGAGAATCAGAAGTAGTATAACCTACAAAATGCATCAACTGGCACTGATTACTAAGAAATCACTTGCAGGACATGTTCCCCTTCCTAAAAAAAAACCAGCTTTCCTTTCAGCCCACTGTGGTTAGTTCAGACAGTCTTTACTGTTAAACAATAATTTAAACAAAATATAGCTGCAAGTGTTCCCAACACTTATATGACAGTATTCATTTATTTTTTAGTAAGGATGATTTTATATCTCCAAATGTTTATTCTCAGATGCTGGACTAGGTATTTGGGGCTAATGTTTTTAAATAAATATTTAAAGCAATAAAGGGGTTGGGGGAGTGGGAAAAAGGCCATTTGCAATGGTTGAATGATTTCATCCAACCAGACTCACAACATTCAGTGGACTGAACAATATTTGTTTGCTCCTCCAATTCCGTTTAATTTCCGTTACAAAGTCCATCCTTTCAACAGCTCGACAGTGAGCAGCACACACAGAGATCTTTTGTCTACTGGGAAGGTATTCTGTTGTCTGATTAAGTGCTTTTGCTATATTTGGCTTTTTTTGTCATTTGCACATTTAGGAAGATTTCTGACACTGCATTGAAAATGGGTTTCCTATGGTAAGGAAGAGTGTGTCTGTAAAAATTGACATCTTGATATTATATACAGTACAGTCTTTCAGGAAGACATTCACCCACATTATGTGCTGTTTTCCATACATAAAAACCTACCAGGGCAGGTTCAGCTCTGTCGGCTCTCCAGGATAGGGAAAGCACATTACTGTACCTCCTGCACAGATATAGGGATAAATCTGGACTAATAGTGTTTATCTGCTCTACAAGAGTATGTCTAGCTTATTTGCAATGTACTTTGAAACACCAAGTGGCACTTCAAAATATATTATTATTCCATTTCCCCCTCTAGTGCTCTGTACAATGATAGACATATCTTTGTGGATAGGTGATATTATTGTGTATATATTATAGGAAAATTAATTGCAAATCAAAGGAATCATGGTAATGACTACTTTGAAGAAATGTCCACTTTTCCCTTTTTTCAGCCTGGCCTCTTGTGATCTGGCACTCCAAAATACTCCAGCCAAATAACTGTAAGACCCTCAGACTACTATAGAGGTGATTTCAGCTAGGGGCCAAACTCTACTAACAGTTACAGCAGAGTAATTCCACTGATTTCAATGGAGTTACTGGAGGTTTACTCAAGTATAACTCAGAGCAGGTTTTAGCCCTAGGACTCTGTTTCAATCAAAACTAGGAAGTATCAGAAGGGTAGCCGTGTTAGTCTGGATCTATTGCCCCTGGAAATTTCCACTACATGCATCTGACGAAGTGGGTATTCACCCACGAAAGCTCACGCTCCAAAATGTCTGTTAGTCTATAAGGTGCCACAGGAGTCTCTGCTGCTTTTACAAAACTAGGAAGGTGTGTTTTTCTGATTGGTATAGCCAGACTGGGCTACCAACAGTAGAAGTTGAAGGGTAGAGCAGGCACAGGTGTTTTTACCATATAGTGATGTCTAACACCTGTGCTCAGTCTACACTAAAGTGTACCTAGTTGATAGCAATGATGTTGCACCATTGCAGAAGAATGTTCACCATTTTCCCTAGTGTAGGCAATGCCTAGTAGGCTGTAGGAAGTAGCTAAGTGCATCAAATAGCTGATTCTCCCAGCTGGAAATTCCTTGCATCTTCTTTTTATTTCAAGTCTTGGTTAAAACAGCGTTCAGGCCACAGACACAGAGAGTGAGTTCAGGCAGGAAAGGAGAGTCAGTTAATTGATTAAAACAGTTTGTTGTGTCTAATCACCAGCTGGTAGACAACACTATTAAAATAATGTTTTTCTTTTAAGAAATACTGACTTAATTGTAGACTCACTGTATTTAACTTGAGCCTGTCCTGTTCCTCCTCATATTAGTAACATTAATAGGAAAGCATTTTCCCTTTGTGTAAACTACTTGAAATAGATTTGAATTTAAATAATGAAGGTATTTTCCTAGAAAACTCTGTTTGACAAAGCTGAAATCCTATCTGCCTCCATTTTGTTGCACACTTTGGAGACAAACTAGATTTCAGTTATGTCAGTCAGCATGAGACAGAAACAGCCCAGGCTAATACGGCAAGAGGAAAACCCTTACTCACTGAGACACCACTTTTCCCAAACGAACATAACGGATATTTTTTAACTGTGAAAGATGTTATTTAAATATCACCTGGAAAGGATAGCTTTAAAAAATGGGCTTGTGTTCTGTTTTGTTTCTTCATGATTATAAATCAGTCTGGAGCGCATTTTAAAAATATTTATGCTTGTTTTTACCTTGGAAATTTTAGGAGTATCAAGTCAGATCTTCCCAGGTTTTGCTAGAGAACCTCACAGAGATGTCAGAGGATGTGTATTTTGAACTCTCAGATCTTTATTAAAGGGGCAGTAGTGTTGAATATTTACCAAAGACAACTTTTCTCCATAATATTTATTGGGTGTTGAAGTTAAATGGGTGAGCTTGTATTTGTTTGTTGACAAAAAAATCTTTCAGACTTCTTTTATACATCACAAAAAAGAAAAAAGAGCACAAGTTCAATTTACTTTTTCTTTGCAGGTTACCTTACCATAAGAATATTAGGCATCTATGAATAAAATTGGACAGGTGAGCATATTAGTGGGAAGAATGGTGTCCCTGATTAGCAAGAAAATCAGTAGGTATATTTCTTTTCATTTTATCCTTCCTTTTAGAGTAGATATTCTTGGATTTGAGTCACCTTTCATTAGCATTGGTGTTACATCTTTGTAAAACTGAGTATATGAGAAGAGACCTGAATCCCTTGTGTCTTTGGCCTACACATAAATGATAGAAGGAACTGTGAAAGTGCTCTAAACACTGCCAGTATTAAGCAGACCTTTAAGAATTTTTATTAACCAGTAATCTAACTTTCTTTGAAAACTAACAACATGAGTAGACATCAGATAAGTCTCCTGACTTTTAAAAAACTTATTCTTTGTTTGACCAGTAGGTTTGACCCTTTTTACTCCCCTAATTTTCATAATGTGAAAGCCTGTTGGTGCTCTGATCAGATCAGTGTCCCATTGTGCTAGGCACTGTACAAGAAGATAGTAAGGGGCAGCCCTGGCCTGAAGAGCTTATATGATAGGTTTAAAAATCAAACAGAGTAAGTAGATTGTAGGATAAACTTTCAACAAGACCAGAGTAGAATAATTAATTATATCTGAGGTTTTTTCCCCTCCTTTTACCAGAACATTTAAGTTCCAGGAGAAATAAAAGGAGATTCTTGCAACTTTGTGATTTTTGTTCTAATTTTACTAGTCTACATAGCTGATAATTTTCGCTGTTTGATTCTTTCAGTCTTCTAATATTGAAAGCACTGAATGAAGAGTTGATTCTATTCTATGTAGGTTCTTCTATTGCTGTTATCACCATAGAATCTCAGCACCAGCAGTGCATTAAGCAATGTGACTTAACATCTGTCACATGCTGGCTGTTCTCTCATTCTCTCTCCAGAGAGAGAAGTATATGCAGTGAAGTGTCTTGTTTTTTTTTTTTTAATAATATACTTGTCGCTATGCACTTTTATTACAAAAGGCAAGGTCAAAGAAATGCGACTTGCACTTGAAATAGGGTGACCAAATAGAAAGTGTGAAAAGTTGGGACACATTTTTGGCGGAGTGGGGGTATAGTTGCCTATTTAAGACAAAGCCCTTATATCAGGACAGTCCCAATAATATCAGGACGTCTGGTCACCCTAACTTGGAGTGGAAGGTGTTCAGGTTTGTGATGGTCCTGGGGGTGTTCATTCCACAGTCTCAGACTGCCCTCAAAGAAAAGTTCTGTCTGCTACACATCTGAGATTTGCTCTTATGGTAAAGAGTTCCATTGTGACTGGAATTGTCAACCACAGTCTTCATCCCATAGCCGTAGATGTTCCTTTAGCTATCCTGGACCCCGTCCAGTTAGCACCATGAAGATAAGGACCAAGACCTTAAACTTGATTCAGAATTTTATGGGAAGCCAGTGTAGAGAGCAGAGTACAGGTTTGATGTGCTTATGGTAGCTAAGGAGATACACGATGGAGTTCTATGGTAGTTGGAGTTTCCTAAATACTGAAGGCTTCATGCTCAGGTATATCGCAGTCAGGGCCGGCCTTAGGATTTATGGTGCCCTAGGCGAGATTATTAAACTGGTGCCCCTGTGCCTGATCTGCTCTTAGCAACACAAACATAAGCTTACAGTATTGGAAAACTTGCCACATTCACGTTATTAAAACCAGTTTAACTTAATTAAGCACACTGTAATGCTGATCACAGTTAGGAATGGAGAATGGCTGCTGGGTCCGGGAGGGGAGGGGTAAGGTTGGGAGGAGCTCACCTGTGAGTTGACTCTTTCCCCCCAGTTAAGAGTGAGTGAGCAGGATCTGTGCCTCTGGAACCAGTATCCTTGTTGTCCCCATAACATCCATTCTTCTCCCCCCCCCCACCCCACGGAGCACCTCCTCCTTTCTCCCTCCTCCCGGAGCCTCCCTCTCTCCTTCCTCCCTCCGCTCCGTCAGGCTGGGTGGTGAGGTGCTGGGGTATGGGGGGAGGAGGCTGCCTGCCTGCGAGGAATGAAGAGAAAGTAACTCACTTCTCGGCAGCGAGCCGAGATTGGATGTCACACAGGCTTGGCTGGGGTAGCCACGAGTGTGAAAATCAGGATAGGGATTGGAGACAGGATCAGATATCCCTATTTTAAGGGACAGTCCCAATTTTGGTCTTTTTCTATATAGGCTCCTTTTAACCCCTCCCCATCCGTCCTGATTTTCACACTTTCTGTCTGGTCACTCTAGGGGAGTAATTGGTGGCCTATATAAGACAAAGCCCAAATATGAGGACTGCCCATAAAATCAGGACATCTGGATCTGGCCACCCTAGCTGGGAGTGCCTCTCCCCCGGCTGGCAGCGCCAGCGATCCATCTCATCCAGGGGAGCTGCACAGGGCAGGATGAGCTGCTTGGCTCCATGGGGCCCGTCCCCTGAGATCAGATCGTCTAACTTCACCATGGTCCGTAAGGCTGTGTGGTGCCCATTGCGTGTGATTGGACCTGAGGGTTGCTGCTGCGTGCCACTCTGCACCCAAGAGTGGATTTTGGGGTCCTGCCTTTTCCATCATCTCCTCCTCTACTGCAGGTGTGACCAGCAGCCTGGGGGGAGCCAAGCATGAAAGCGTACGGTTACCATTAGATTGTCATTTAACACTTTGTTGCCAAAAATTCTTGCTAACAACCGAATCCAACTTCATTTTTTTAAAAAAATCAAATCTTAGCCCAAAACAGAAATTAAGTTGTTGACAATTATTAGTGGACAGGTGGTTTGAGGCAGGGAGTGGGCCAGTTTCATCAGAGAAACAAAAAAGTGACTGACTTTCCTATAGCAGTTACTCGTGATAAGAGCCTCCACAACTGTAATATCATCGCCTTACTATGTATAAGCAGGGGGTCGGCAACCTACGGCACACGTGTCAAAGTGGGCAGTGAGCGATTTGATGGTATGCAGCGGCGGCTGAGCGGCTCAGCCCACCGCTCTGGGTTCCGCGCTGCCTATTGCCACTGGGATACCAGCCATCGGCCCCACTCAGCACCTGCGCTGCCTGGGACCCCCAAGAACCCCAGGCTGGCATGGGCTGAGCAGCCAGCTGTACCACTCAACCTGCTGCAGCGTGGGTTCCATTCACTCAGCCGGCAGCGGGCTGAGGGTCGGTGGCGGGCTAAGCAGGGCTGGGGAGAGTGGCTCAGTCTGCTCCAGTCTGGGGTCCAGCAGCACCAGATCCTACTGCTACCCGGGTCCGGCTGACCGCCCCAGCCAGTCGAGCTCAGCGCCGGCCCCACTCGCCTCTGCGCCGAGTGAGCAAATCCCAGTGTAGCGGCTGACGGGGGTTGCAGCCGGGATCCTGGCTGCAGGAGTGGTGGTCAGAACCCAGAACCAGCAGCGGGCTGACAGGCCTGGGATCCCGTCTAGGTGTCCAGCCACCAGCCCGTGTACCCGCGCCGGTTGGGGTTCATTCCTCAGCTGCAGTGGCTGAGCAGGACCGTGGCCAAACCTCAATAAAACAAAGTTGAGATACAACTGAGGAAGTTTATGAAGCATGTGCTATTCGGAAAACCAGAGATCCAAAAGCTAAAAGTGAAGCACAGTCATTGGCCTCTGAATATCCGCGTCAAGTTTCAACATCGTCAACTGGAATGACATGCTGTAAAATCTCAGAATATAAGCAAATATAACAGAGTCAATAGATCGCCGCTGATTCACACAACTACTATCGCTCTCTTTTCCTTCTGAAGCAGGTGATAGTGTTTTGATTTAAATGGACTTGAAACTGTACGAAGAATTGAGTACACTGTCATCAATTGCCACATGCAAAATCGATGATGGACATTGTACAGTTATTCATACCTGCAAACTTGTTGACATATATCCTAATGTGTTACATTGCCACTCGTATTCTACTGACAATTCCTGTAACAGTAGCATCAGGAGAATGGAGTTTCTCAAAAACTAAAGCTCATTAAAAACTATCTCCGCTCTACAATGAGTCAGGAACGCTCTTAACTGGTCTTGCTATTCTTGCAATCGAACAAGACACGACGACTTGTCTTTGTCATACGATGACATTATTACTGATTTTGCAGCCAAAAAAGCCAGAAAGATTGCTTTTTAATTAAAAACAAATCTTTGTTTCAAATACTCTTCATATAAATTTTCCAATAAAATTTTTGCAAATAAAAAATTATATTATTTGCATCATTCTGTCAAATCAGAATTTTTTTCTATAGTGCTGCTTCTTTAGTGCTAGTCCATCAGCGTTACAGTGGCTTTAATTAAGTTAAATTGGTTTAATAACGTGAATGTGGCAAGTTTCCAATACTGTAAGCTTATGTTTGTGTTGCTAAGAGCAGATCAGGCACAGGGGCACCAGTTTAATCAAATCTCGCCTAGGCACCAATAAAATCCTAAGCGCGGCCCTGGTGATACACAAAAAACACTGTGCAACAGCACTCTGAAAACCTTCAAGCCATTCCAGGAAAAGAAGGTTTCACTTCTTTTTACATGAAGCTCCATTAGAGAAATAGCTTTGCTTTCGTGGATACAGACTCTCTGTCGACCGGCTGGTGTCCCGTGTGTTCCTCTTAGGAGAAACATGGCGCTGCCCTCTCTCTACAAATGCCTCAGTGACCTCATCAGCACACAAAGATGGTAACATGACAATTTCCATTTCTTTCAAAAATCATTCTGTTTCTCTCCATTCCTCTGCCTTTTTAAATTTAACCTCCCACACCTCCTCTCTCTGACACACACACACAACACTTTTGAAGTATGAAAGAAATGAACATAATTTTGTAAAAATGAAATATTGTTTCATATTGGTTTTATTTTGTCAAGAAAAACAATTTTTTGGACCAAAACAAACATTTTTTCAATTGCGGATCCAAAAGCCCTTTTTGTCCAAAAAAATGTTTTTGACAAAGTCTCAACCTGCTCTCTTAGAAATTATTTCTTGACATTTAGGACCAGAGTTTGGTGGCAAAGTACAAACCCATTATGCCCTTAAGTCATCCTCAGATTTCACAGCCCTCAAATGTAAGTAGTTTAAATCCAGAGTATATCCCAACAGCACTGGAGCAGAAGGGAATTACATGCAGAAAACAAGCCATCGGTACCTGCCTATGAGATAGATGTGGATTTTTCCAACCCATCCTCTAGACCTCGATGAGCTTTAGTTCTGCTGGGTTCCTCTACACTTGAGCTGATGCTGGGAGCAGCTGTACGGTTCTTACTAGATTTCAACAGAAGTTTCCTTCAAGGGTCCTCCAGGATGCAATTCTTTGAGGGCCAAGTCAGGTGACAGAAACTTTCATATTTAATAACACATGTGGCCAATTCAAGTTGAACCACTTTCTCACTTAGCTGTCATCCTTTTCAACTTCCCGATTACATACCTGATGGATTTTGGAAGTTTGGATAATCCAGAGGGCAGGACCATTCAGCAACGGGGTGGCCTCCCACACGTCTGGAGGAGGTTATCGTCCTCTGCTTTCTATTCCTGGTACAGCGGGTCTCTGCTCTATTAATCTGACCTTCACAATTGTCCAAATCCCTTCCTGGTCCCCTCTAGCATGAGAATCACTAAGATCATGCTGCAGAGGACAAGTTTTCATGCTGGCGGACAAGGAAGGGACTCAGAATAATGCAGAGGTTTGATATACAGCGTTTTCAGATAAACAGAAGTAACACCGTTATATCTACAGTCTGGGGGTTAACGTCAGGATCAATCATGCGGTAAACAAACGTCCCCTAGATTCTTCCTTTCAGCACTTTGCACTTGGAGAAGGTTGGCTAATTGCATGAATTGTAATCTTCGGTTCTCTACACACAAACTACTTGGGCTTCTGTTCGAGGTCTCGTGTCAGAACTTCAACCGTTATTTAAATCTGGGAGATTAGTCTTTAGCACTTCCCCACGGCAGTCCACGTACAGGTGCTCCGACACATGCACACATGTTCATGTGTCATTGACCCCTGACACAGTACCCAAATATCTTTCCTCGTGTTGGCACAAAGGAGAATGGTTAAACGCCGCCATTGCTCTGAGACTGTCCCGCACCCACGACCCGGTGCCTGGGCCACCTTTCCAGCAGAACAACCCTAACCTTCCATTGAACACTGTGCAGACCATAGTCTCACGTGAAACCCTATTCTCTCTTGCTAACATACCGAGAGTCCAGCCTCTTGAAAACCTGCAGCCCCTGGATATTAGGTTTCCAAGAGTTTCTTAGGAAGATAGGACTCAAAGAGCAGTTAAGGGGTGACTGATCCCAGGTCATAAGTACCCACCTGGGGAACAATATATTTGAATAATGGGTCCTTCAGTCTAGCACAGAAAGGTCTAACATGCGCCAATGGCTGGACGCTGAAGCTAGAACAAAACTCAGACTGGAAGTAAGGCAGAAATTTTTAACAGTGAGAACAACTGGAACAATTTCCCGAGGGTTGTGGCAGATTCTCCCTCACTGGCCATTTTTAAATCGAGATGGGAAGTTTCTCTAACAGGTCGCTCTAGGTTCAAACAGGAATTAATTCAGGGCAGGGTCGTGCCTGTGTTACCCAGGCCTTGGAATCTGTGAGGGGAAGGGGCGCTCCCGACTCACCACGGACAGCCAGGATGGAGGTGACACCCGTACCTCACGCTTCTGAGGTCTATCGGATCATAGGTGCCAGCTGAGGCTGGCGTGGGAACAGCTGGAGCGTCCGCTAGTCCCGAGGTCTCATTGCTTGGAAAATCCCCACGCCCAAGTCCTGGCCTTTCACCAGCTCTGCTAAGGGTGGGAGCTGAGCCTTCCTGTGGGAGATGGCCAAAGGGTCCCCTGCTCGGCGTACATTCATGGGGTAGAAAATGATTTCCCTTTAGCTTCGGATGGTTTTATAGCCCTCCCGCAGAATAAATAACGATGCCTGTTCTTGGTAGCGCTTTCTCTCAGTGGAGCTCAAACCCTTCACCATCTTCCAATGCATTAGTACCCTCCATTAGACAGATGGGAAACTGAGGCATGGAGAAACTAAGCGACTTGGCCAAGGTCACAGAGGAAGTCCATATGGTAGAGCAGGGAACCCACATCTTTCCTGTGCCCCTCTCCTAGAAACCCGCCTTCCCGCTCAGAGGGGCAGCTGGAGATCTGTCCCCAGGACGGGACCACACGACTGCCGTTGTAGGAACTCAGCCAGGTGCCCGTTGTCACCCCAGAGGTGTGATCTCGGGACAGGACCATCGGCTGGCGTTTTCAAGCATTTCATGTTGCAGCGGAGTGGCCCTGCAAACGTCGCAGGAAGGCAGAGCAAGAACCGAGGGCTGGAAGTTAAAGCCAGACAAACTCCCATCAGAAACGAGGCATCGGATTTTTCACAGCGAGCAACGAGTGATACACCAGTGGGAAAGCAGTGGGATCTCCGTCTCTTCTGGCTCCGAGCCAGACTGGCCGCCTTTCCGGGAGATGATTTAGTGCAACAAGAGATATCGGGCCCAACGCAGGGGGAATGGGCGGCGTCTCCAGCCTGGGTGGCACAGCAGGTCAGACGAGAGGATCTAAAATGTCCCCCTTCTTAGAATCTGTGGGTGATGGCTCCCTGCTCTGGGGTGGTTCTGGGGGAGATCGTGTCTGGGCCACGCTGCAGCCCCGTCACCACCCTATTTGTCAGCCCCAGATCGGGGGAGAGGACAAACATCGGTTAACCAGATCAGATCAGGGGCTGTCATCGGATAGATCTTCAATTCCGTCCCCTTCCTCCTTCCCACCAGCAGCCCTCAGCCCTCTGCCTATCCCTCTGGGCGATCGTTCCCACCAACTCCCCCGCCCACCACCAGACAGCCCCACCCATGACAATCCCAGCTGCAGCGCCCGTACCCAACCCCAATGGCCACCACCTCAGCCACAGCAAGCGCCCCAGCCGCCTCGCAGCGATGACAGCACCAGCAATCCCGGCGCCGGCAGCTTCCGCCCACCGTCTCCAGAACCAGCGCCCCGCAACCCCCACACCCGCCAAAATGGCGAATTTCTTGAAGCGCTTCCCGTAGATCTCCAGGAAGGTCTCAGCCTTCTGTGTCAGCTCCTGCTCCAGCTCCGGTCAGCAGGGCCTCTTTCTCCGGCGCCGGCTCCCGCATGTCTGTCCGGCACCGCGCCACAGCAAGTGCCGCGCCGCTCGTGAACTGCTCCACCATCTTGCTCGCCGCACCTTCAGGCAGGAAAACATGTTCCGGGAGTCGCCGTCCTGCGCCGCCACCAGGAGAGGAGACGGCCAAGAGCGTTAGAAGGGGCAAGCGCTGAACAGACCCCACCCCCTGACGAGATGGGGGCCCCCCCTTCACGCCGCGCATGAGCAAGCAGGACACAATCCAGGAGTGAGATGGAGGTACCCCTCGCGCAACAGTGCGGCACAGACCTGGACTGAGGTCGGGGCCCCCCTCGCACCGGCCCAGCATACAAACTCAGTGAGAGACCATCCCTGCCCCAAAAAGCTCACAGGCTAAAACCCCGAATGCATGGTCATTCTCCCACTTTGATAGATGGGGAAACTGAGGCCCAGAGAAACTCAGACCTCCCCCTCCAGATTCACCTTCTCTTCAGAAAGAGAGTGTGGTCTGCGCTGGCCCTGTCCAGGACTCTCTGGTTGTGGAAGGTGATGGCCATCTGCACGAGGAGGACAAGGCTGGGGTGAGCCACAGTTTATGGGGCCCCTTCTCCACCTAGTGGCTGCAGCTCCCACCGCAGCAACCTCATGTGAACAAAGCAATGCCACTAGCCCAGTGTGAAACTACAACTCCCATGAGCCACTTCGGCAGCTCAGCCTGAAGCCAGGCACTCAAACTACAAGCCCATCATGCCCACAGCCATGGACTCCCATGATACATCACCTCCCTCCTCTGTGGTGCATCATGGGAAGCTGCAAGCAGGGAGGTGATGTATCATGGGAGTCCATGGCTGTGGGGCATCATGGGGCTTGTGGTTTGGTGCCTGGCTTCAGGCTGAGCTGCTGAAGTGGCTCATGGGAGTTGTAGTTTCACACTGGCTAGTGGCATCGCTCTGTTACATGAGGTTGCTGCGGTGGGAGCTGCAGCCACTAGGTGGAGAAGGGACCCCTTAAACTGTGGCTCACCCCAGCCTTGTCCTCCTTGTGCAGATGGCCATCGCCTTCCACAACCAGAGAGTCCTGGACAGGGCCAGCGCAGACCACACTCTCTTTCTGAAGGAGAAGGTGAGTTGGGGAGTGGGGGAGATCTGAGTTTCTCTGGGCCTCAGTTTCCCCATCTATCAAAGTGGAGAATGACCCTGCATTCGGGGGGTTTTAGCCTGTGAGCTTTTTGGGGCAGGGATGGTCTCTCACTGAGTTTGTATGCTGGGCCCGGTGCGAGGGGGGCCCCGACCTCAGTCCAGGTCAGTGCCGCACTGTTGCGAGGGGTACCCCCATCTCAACTCCTGGATTGTGTCCTGCTCTGCACGCAAGGGGGGCCCCCATCTCAGTTGGGGGGTGGGTCTGTTCAGGGGCCGCTTGCCCCAGGGGGTTCTTTAACGCTCTTGCTGTCTCCTCTTCTCTCGCGGGCGCAGGACGGCGACTCCCAGAACATGTTTCCTGCCTGAAGGTGCGGCCGAGCAATAGATGGTGGAGCCAGTTCACGGAGCGGCGCGGGCACTTGCTGTGGCGGTGCCGGACAGACATGCGGGAGCCGGCGCCGGAGAAAGAGGCCCTGCTGACGGAGCTGGAGCATTTTCTGACACAGAAGGCTGAGACCTTTCTGGAGATCTACGGGAAGCGCTTCAAGAATTCGCCATTTTGGCGGGTGTGGGGGCGGGGGCGCTGGTTCTGGACCGGTGTGGCGGAGCTGCCGGCGCCGGGATTGCTGGTGCTGTCATCGCTGCCGAGGCGGCTGGGGCGCTTGCCTGTGGCTGAGGTGGATGGCCATTGGGGTTGGGACGGGCGCTGCAGCTGGGATTGTCATGGGTGGGGGTGGGCGGGGGAGTTGGTGGGAACATGCCCAGAGGGATAGGCAGAGGGCTCAGGCTGCTGGTGGCGGGAGGGAGGAAGGGACGGAATTGAAGATCTATCCGATGACAGCCCCCTGATCTGATCGTGTGTGTCCCTCTCCCCCCGAATCTGGGGCTGACAAATAGGGTGACAGGGGCTGCAGCGTGGCCCAGACAACGTCCCCCAGAAGTCCCCCAGAACCTCAGAGCGGGGAGCCATCACCCACAGATTCTAAGAAGGGACATTTAGATCCTCTCGTCTGACCTGCTGTGCACCCAGGCTGGAGAACGCTGCCCACTTCCCCCTGCGTTGGCCCGACATCTCTTGTTGCACTAAATCATCTCCGGAAAGGCGGCCAGTCTGGCTCGGAAGCCAGAAGAGACGGAGATCCCACTGCTTTCCCACTCGTGTATCACTCGCTGTGAAAAATCCGATGCCTCGTTTCTGATGGGAGTTGTCTGGCTTTAACTTCCAGCCCTCGGTTCTCGCTCTGCTTCCTGCGATGTTGCAGGGCCACTCCAGCTGCAACGTGAAATGCTTGGAAACGCCAGCCGATGGTCCTGTCCCGAGATCACCCCGCTGGGGGTGACAACGGGCACCTGGCTGAGTTCCTACAAGGGCAGTCGTGTGGTCCCGTCCTAGGGGACAGATCTCCAGCTGCCCCTCTGAGCGGGAAGGCTGGTTCTAGGGAGAGGGCACAGGAAGATGTGGGTTCCCTGCTCTAACCAGGGACTTCCTCTGTGACCTTGGCCAAGTCCTTAGTTTCTCCATGCCTCAGTTTCCCATCTGTCTAATAGGGTAATGGGTAATAGTGCATTGGAAGATGGTGAAGGGTTTTGAGCTCCACTGAGAGAAAGCGCTACCAAGAAACAGGCATCGTTATTTATTTGCGGGAGGGCTATAAAACCATCCGAAGCTAAAGGAATTTTTCTACCCCATGAATGTACGCCGAGCAGGGACACCCTTTGGCCATCTCCACAGGAAGGCTCAGCTCCCACCCTCAGAGCTGGTGAAAGGCCAGGACTTGGGCGTGGGGATTTCAAGCAATGAGACCTCGGGCTAGCGGGACGCTCCAGCTGTTCCACGCCAGCCTCAGCTGGCACCTATGATCCGATAGACCTCAGAAGCGTGAGGTACGGGGTCACCTCCATCCTGGCCTGTCCGTGGTGAGCGGGAGCGCCCCTTCCCCTCACAGATTCCAAAGGCTGGGTAACACAGGCACGACCCTGCCCTGAATTAATTCCTGTTTGAACTAGAGCGACCTGTTAGAGAAACTTCCCATCTCGATTTAAAAATGGCCAGTGAGGGAGAATCTGCCACAACCCTCAGGGGGAAATTGTTCCAGTTGTTCTCACTGTTAAAAATTTCTGCTTACTTCAGTCTGAGTTTTGTCTAGCTTCAGCGTCCAGCCATTGGCGCATGTTAGACTTTCTGTGCTAGACTGAAGGACCCATTATCAAATATACTTGTTTCCCAGGTGGGTACTTTATGCCTGGGATCCAGTCACCCCTTAACCTGCTCTTTGAGTCCTATCTTCCTAAGAACTCCTTGGAAACCTAATATCCAGGGCTGCAGGTTTTCAGGGGCTGGATCTCTCGGTATGTAGCAAGAGAGAATAGGTTTCACGTGAGACTATGGTCTGCACAGTGTTCAATGGGAGAGAAGTTAGGGTTGTTCTGCTGGAAGGTGGCCAGGCACCGGGTCGTGGGTGCAGGACAGTCTCAGAGCAATGTGCGGCGTTTAACCATTCTCCTTTGTGCCCAACACGAGAAAAGATATTTGGGGTACTGTGTGTCAGGGGGTCAATGAACACATGAACATGTGCGTGTGTCGGAGCACCTGTACGTGACTGCCGTGGGGAGTGCTAAAGACTAAATCTCCAGATTTAAATAACGGTGAAGTTTCTGACACGGACCTCGAACAGAAAGCCCAAGTAGTTGTGTGAGAGAATGCCCGAGATTACAATATCATGGCAATTAGCCAACCTTCTCCCAAGTGCAGAAGTGCTGAAAGGAAGAAATCTAGGGACGATTTGTTACCAGCATGATTGATCCTGACGTAACCCCCAGAACTGTAGATATTACGTGTACTTCCTGTTTATCTGAAACCGTTATCCAAACCTCTGCATTATCTGCAGTTCCCTTCCTTGTCCGCCAGGCATCGAAACACTTGTCCTCTGCAGCATGATCTTAACTGTCTCATGCTAGGGGACCAGGAAGGGGATTTGGACAATGTGCAAGGTCAGATTATAGAGCAGAGACCCCTGACCAAGTAATAGAAGGAGACGATAACCTCCTCCAGACGTGTGGAGGCCACCCCGTTGCTGAATGGCTTCCTGCCCTCTGGATTATCCAAACTGATTCCAATCATCAGACTGTAAAAATGGATACACGACAGCTAAAGTGAGAGTGGTTCAACTTGACTGGCCACATGTTATTAAATATGAAAGTTTGTCACCTGACTTGCCCTCAAAAGATGCATCTGAGACCCTTGAAGGAAACTTCTGTTGAAATCTAGGTAAGAAAACCGTACAGGCTGCTCCCAGCATCAAGCTCAAGTGTAGAGGAACCCAGTGGAACTAAATCTCCATCTGGAGGTCTAAAGCTAGGTTGGAAATCCCACATCTATCTCGTAGGCAGGTACTGATGGCTTGTTTTCTGCATTGTAATTTCCCTTCTGCTCCAGTGCTGTATGGGATATACTCTGTTTAACTACTTACATTTTGAGGCTTGTGAAATCTGAGGATGACTTAAGGGCATAATGAGGTTTGTACTTTGCCAACCAAACTCGTCCTAAATGTCAAGAAATATTTAAGGAGAGCAGGTTGAGAACTTTGTCAAACATTTTTTTGGACCAAAAAGGGATTTTTGGATCGAATTGAAAATGTTTGTTTGGTCCAAAAAAAATTTTTCTTGACAAAAAATAAAACCTAATATGAAACAATTTCATTTTTACAAAAAATTACTTGTTCATTTTCTTTCATACCAAAAAGTGTGTGTGTGTCAGAGAGAGGGGTGTGGGAGGTTTAATTTAAAAAGCAAGAGGAATGGAGAGAAACAGAATGATTTTGAAAGGAAATGGAAATTGTCATGTACCATCTTTGTACTGACGAGGTCACTGAGGCATTTGTAGAGAGAGGGCAGCGCCATGTTCTCCTAAGAGGAACACACGGGACACCCAGCCGGTCGACAGAGAGTCTGTATCCACCGAAAGCAAAGCTATTTCCTCTATGGGAGCTTCTGTTAAAAAGAAGTGAATACCTTCTTTCTGGGAATGGCTTTGGAAGGGGTTTCAGAGTGCTGTTGCACAGTGTTTTGTTTGGTGTATCCAGGGCCGCCTTAGATTTAATGGTGCCCTAGGCGAGATTATTAAACTGGTGCCCCTGTGCCTGATCTGCTCTAGCAACACAAACATAAGCTTACAGTATTGGAAAAAACTTGCCACATTCAACGTATTAAAAGCCAATTTTAACTTAATAAGCCACTGTAACGCTGATGGACTAGCACTAAAAGAAGCAGCACTATAGAAAAAATTCTGAATTTGACAGAATGATGCAAATAATATAATTTCTTTTAATTTGCCAAAATTTATTGGAAATTTATATGAAGAGGTATTGAAACAAAGATTTGTTTTAATTAAAAGCAATCTTTCTGCTTTTTGGCTGCAAAATCAGTAATAATGTCATCGTATGACAAAGACAAAGTCGTGTCTTGTTCGATTGCAAGAAAGCAAGACCAGTTAAGCGTTCCTGAACTCATTGTAGAGCGGAGATAGTTTTTTAATGAGCTTTAGTTTTTGAGAAACTGCCCATTCTCCTGATGCGGGGACTGTTACAGGAATATGTCAGTAGAGATACGAGTGCGCAATGTTCACATTCAGGCATATATGTTCAACAGTTGCAGGTATAATTAAACTGTACAATGTCCATCATTCGATTTTGCATGTGGCAACATTGATGACAGTGTAACTCAATTCTTGTACAGTTCAAAAAGAGAGCGATAGTAGTTGAATCAAGCTGCATCATTGACTCTGCATTAATTTCGCTTATATTCTGAGATTTTTAACAAGAATGTCATATCCAGATTACGACAGATGTGAAACTTGAAGCGGATATTCAGAGGCCAATGACTGTGCTTACTTTTAGCTTTTGGTCTCTGGTTCTTCCGAAATAGCAACCATGCTTGCCATAAACTTCCTCATTGTATCTCAACTATGTATTATCTGAGGTCTTGGGCCACGGTCCTGCTCAGCCATGCAGTGAGGAAGAAACCAAACCGGCAGCGGGCTAAGCAGGGCTGGCTGGCTGGACACCCTAGACGAGGATCCCAGGCCTGCTCAGCCGCTGCTGGTTCTGGGGTTACTGCCAACCATCCTGCAGCCAGGATCCCGGCTGCCAACCCCGTCAGCCGCTACCAAGCTGGGGATTTGCTCACTCCCCAGGCGCAGAGGCGAGTGGGGCGGCGCTGAGCTCCCGACTGGCTTGGGCGGCAAGCCGGACCCGGTAGCAGTAGGCCTGGTGCTGCTGGCAATCCCCAGACGGAGCAAGACGTGACCACTCTCCCCACGCCTGCTTAGTCCCGCAACCAGACCCTCAGCCCGCTGCCGGCTGAGGAATGGAACCCACGGCTGAAGCAGGTTGAGTGGTACAGTGGCCTGCTCAGCCATGCCTAGCTGGGGTTCTCTTGGGGTCCCAGGCAGGCGCGGTTGCTGAGTGGGGCCCGATGGCTGGTATGCCCAGCTGGCAATAGGCAGCAGCGGAACCCAGAGCGGATGGGCTGAGCCGCCAGCCGCCGCTGCATACCATCAAAATCAGCTCACTGCCCCACTTTGACAGTGTGCCGTAGTTGCCGACCCCCTGCTTATACACTAGTAAGGCGATGAGCATATTACAGTTGTTGGAGGCCTCTTTCACGAGTAACATGCTATAGGAAAGTCAGTCACTTTTTTGTTTCTCTGATGAAAACTGGCCCACTCCCTGCCCTCAAACCACACTGTCCACTAATAATGTCAACAACTTAATTTTCTGTTTTTGGCTAAGATATTGATTTTTTAAAAAAAATTGAAGATTGGATTCAGGTTGTTAGCAAGAATTTTTGGCAAACAAAGTTGTTAAATGACATCTAAATGGTAACACATACTGCTTTCATGCTTGGCTCCCCCCAGGCCTGCTGGTCAACCTGCAGTAGAGGAGGAGATGATGGAAAAGGCAGGACCCCAAAATCCACTCTTGGGTGCAGAGTGGCACCAGGCAGCAGCAACCCTCAGGTCCAATCACACGCAATGGGCACCACCACAGCCTTACGGACCCATGGGAAGTTAGACGATCTGATCTCAGGGGACGGGCAACCCATGGAGCCAAGCAGCTCATCCTGCCCTGTGCAGCTCCCCTGGATGAAGATGGATCGCATGGCGACTGCAGCCCGGGGGAGAGGCACCCCAGCTAGGGTGGCCAGATCCAGATGTCCTGATTTTATGGGGCCAGTCCTATATTTGGGCTTGTCTTATATAGGGCCACCAATTACTCCCTAGAGTGACCAGACAGAAAGTGTGAAAATCAGGACAGGATGGGGAGGGGGTGTAAAAGGAGCCTATATAAGAAAAAGCCCAAAATTGGGACTGTCCCTTAAAATAGGGATATCTGATCTGTCTCACAATCCCTTACCTGATTTTCACACTCGGGCTAACCCCAGCCAAGCCTGTGTGACATCCAATCTCGGCTCGCTGCCGAGAAGTGAGTTACTTTCCTTTCATTCTCAGCAGGCAGGCAGCCTCCCTCCCCCCACCTACCCCAGCACCTCACCACCCAGCCTGAACGGAGCGGAGGGAGGAAGGAGAGAGGGACGGCTCCGGGAGGAGGGAGAAAGGAGGAGGTGCTCCGTGGGGTGGGGGGGGGGAGAAGAATGGATGTTATGGGGACACAAGGATACTGGTTCCAGAGGCACAGATCCTGCTCACTCACTCTTAACTGGGGGGAAAGAGTCAACTCACAGGTGAGCTCCTCCCAACCTTACCCCTCCCCTCCCAGAGACCCCAGCAGCCATTCTCCATTCCTAACTGTGTGCAGCATTCTGCTCTCTCTAGGACCCAGCAGCCCTGCTCCTACATGCTCCACTGCTTCCCATCTGTCTGGGCTGCCTGCAGAGTGGTGCCCCCAGGCAGAGTGAGGCCCTACACATTTGCCTATTTTGCCTATGCCTAAGGACGGCCCTGATTGCAGTGCTATATTTCAGCCAAGAAGTGACGAAGACATGAATAGCTGAGGCCAGGTATCCATCTGCCAGGATTGGATGGAGTCTCCTCACCAACCAGAGATGAGAGAAGGCATTACTTAGGGGTGCTGGTATGTGAAAACTCCTAGACTAGGGACTGAATTGACCAACTAAAGGGGACTGCACCATGGCTGCAAACTCTTTAACACTTTCCTCTGCCCACTTTACTGGGGTTCAGCTTTAGTCAGATGCTTGCAGGAGCCTTATAGAACAATTTTGTTACGTTTTACAAAGGCTTGCTGCATGAAAAACAACTCTTTGCACTACCTCCATCGACTTTTGATAATATGTTACACATTTCTAAAGGTAATATACATCTTAAGTGTGCCGAGACATACTAATCAACTTTGAAGCTTGTATGACATGTAGCAGATGTCTGAAAATAAACAGATCACAACAGCTTTATGGTCAGAGCTGTGTTGCATGAATCCCATTAACAAACAGAAGATAAAGGCAATGGTGCACACACTTTGCAGTGTGCATTTGATATATGATGTTTGTGTAAGCATATGTCTGCACATGACATGGGTATGTACTTGAAGGCTAGTGGTCTTTCAAGATCCTTAATATCTCTGTGTGTTTCAAGCCAATCTTAGCATCCCATATATAAGCAGTTGGTAGGAAAAAGTAAATATTTCAAGAACTCTGGGATTTTGTTGAAAACAGAATTGGATCAAGGGGGAACAATCTGAAATGAAGGTATTAGTTTGTTGCCTATGAAAGATACATTTCCCAGGCAAAGACCCAGAAAGGAGGGAGAACAAGAAGTATTAGTTACAGGTTTAAAATTAAAAAAACAATCTTGCTAATTTGGAACATTAAAAAAAGAAATTCTTCATTATAGAACAAACACTTTTGGCGTGCAACAATAAAAAAAAGTACTTGAAAAGCTGTTCAGAGACTCGACCCTTGAAAAGGCAGTGTTCATGTATCAAGGAGTAGAACAAAGAGAAATGTAAATACAGGCCCTAGAGAGAGGCTTGGAGCACGACTGTAAATACCACGGTTACGCAAGGAAGGAAGCAGTTTACAGAAAATAAAAAGGGAAAGACAAAACACGTGCCAAATAACAACAATGTCAGTGATGTGGCAGCTGGCATGAGAATAGGAAATGTCCAGGGTTTTTCTTTGCAAAAAAGGAAAATACATGGATTGCAGTTAGACTGCAAGGATTCCTCAAGTGAAGGGGAAAAGCTGTTCATAAACACACTTAAAAGAAAGAAGCTGCAAACTCAAAATAAGGGCTAATAAAAATATGTGCAAATGGTCCACATATGACATACAAAGTTAACACAAGAACACAATTAGTGTAGTAACAAAAACTGAAACAGAGAGGCTCAAAGAATGTATAAAGCTTGAAAAGTCAAGGTGAGATTGGAAACCAATAATAAGGAACAAATTCCAATCCTGGGTAAGCACCAACTGACACTCGGGTGCAAAGGCAAAAAGTAGAACAAGAGTCTCTCTCTCACACACACACACACACACACACACACACCTTGTCCTTGCTTCTACGAGACAGGTTAATACCTCTGAGTATTGTATGATGATGTTCTAAGGACACTTCTGAAAGAATCAATTCAGGACAAATTGCTTAGAGCAGGGCAGTTACAGCACAAGGCTGGGGTTTCTCCACTTCTAAAGCACACCAAACTAGCCAGACAGACAGGACTTTGGTTTGACCCCACTCGCTAATCCTAAGTCATACAAGCAATTCCCTTAGACACTCCAGTTTTGCCAGTGCCACTCGTTATGGGGACAAATAGTTATGAAAACCAATACCCCAGTAAAAGAAAAAAGGTTCTCCCAATTCCAAAGGACTAAGTCCCAAAACCAGGTTAATATACAAATCAGATCTTACCCACAAATCACACTGTTGCCAATCTTTTAGAATCTAAAATTTAAAGGTTTATTCATGAAAGAAAAAAATATAGATGAGAGCTAAAATTGGTTAAATGGAATCAATTACATACAGTAATGGCAAAGTTCTTGGTTCAGGTTTGTAGCAGTGATGGAATAAACTGCAGGTTCAAATCAGTTCTCTGGAGTCCATACACAGCTGGGATGGGTCATTCAGTCCTTTTTTTAGAGCTTCATTTTGTAGCAAGCTTCCTCCAGAAGTAAGAAGTAGAATTGAAGACAAAATGGAGGGGTTTTCAGGGCCTTTTATATTCTTTGCCCCTGGAAAGACCTTTTTTGTTCTTCCTGTGGAAAATCACAGCAGCAAGATGGAGTCTGGAGTCACATGGGCAAGTCACATGTCCATGCATGACTCAATTTTCAGGCCGACGCCATTGTTTACATATTAGTTTGAACATTCCCAGGAAAGTTCAGATGTGGATTGGTGTCTGCCAAAGTTCATTGTCAGTTAAGTGTTTCTTGACTGGGCACTTTCTGAGAATAGTCCTGTCTCAAGAAGCTGCTCAAATGCTTCACTGAGGCTACTTAGAATCAAAATACATTGAGATACAAGTACATAGCCAATATTCATAACTTCAACTACAAAAATGATGCACACATACAGATAGCATAATCATAACCAGCAAATCATACCCTCTTTATAGACACCTCCCATGACAACCTTTGTACAATATTTGCTGCAAATATATTACAGTAGTTGCATCAATGATCTATACAGACACAGTTTATGTCAATAACGTCACAGATGTGTGCACAGGAAGGGATTTATCTGGTAATATACAAGACATGGTTGTGGGAGGATGCAAAGCATGTTATACATGCCACCCAACATGTTCCATAATCCTTTAAAGAACACTAGATGAAGCGCTACAAAATATTTGTAGAATCAAAGAACCAATAGTTTGGGCTCATTCCTTAGGCCTGGTCTACATGGGGGTGGGGAATCAATCTAAGATATGTGAATAGAGTAGCTGAAGTTGACATATCTTAGACTGACTTACGTCGCGTCCTCGTGGCGCAGGATCAATGGTCGCCGCTCCCCCGTCAACTCTGCTTCCGCCTCTCGCTCTGGTGGAGTTCCAGAGTCGATGGGGAGCATGTTCAGGGATTGATGTATTGTGTCTAGACAAGACACGATGCATCGATCCCTGATAGATCGATCAGTACCCGCCAATCCGTCAGGTAGTGTAGACATATCCTTAGTAACTGTTGAGTGGGAAGGGGGCAGACTCAGAATTTGCATTGACCCAAGAAGGTGAAAAAGAAAATTAAAGGGAAACACTTTCACATGCTTACAAGGAACAACATGTGTGCAGAGATGGAAGGAACCAAATTCTCCAGCATATTAGTTGCATTTTGTCAGGGTTTTGGCAGATTTCCCTGCACACAGAAAGCTGCAAATTTTGCATTTTCAGTACACTGTTTGGCAGATGCTGCTTCTTGAGATTTCTGGTGCCAGACATATTCTAAAAGGCAGTGTTTCACAGCACAATATCCCAGATACTGGAAGTTCATCACTGTCATATCACTCCAGAAAATCATTGAAAACAAGCTGCCTACATAGGCATACAGGTGAAGCCAAAAGTAAAGATGTTAGCCAGGGGCTCAAGGGACCTGGGTTCAAACCTCTGCTCTTCCTGTGTGACAATGGAAAAGTCATCTAGTTTCCCTGTGCTGCAGTTATACAAATAGGGATATAATACTTCCCTACTTCACAATGTGTTGTGAAGATAATTATACTAAGGCCATGAAGTGCTCAGTTACTGTGGTAAGTGGGGTATATAAATATCACAGACAGATACAGGAAGAAACACAGTCCTCCTGCTTTATCTTTCCAACCGCATCCCCAGCAACCATGCAGATGTTGGGAGAGGACTTTGAATCAACTTCATTTTTTAAAAATAAAAGTATGATTAGAAGTTTCCCCTGACTAATGTAACAGTTACAAATAGGAAGGGCCAGATCTTCAGCTGGTATAAATCGGTTTAGCTCCATAGTCTGTGGGGCTATGTCAACTTATACCATTTGAAGGCTTAGCTCCAAGAACACTTTGAATGAGGTATTAGCTAGACAATACATTTTGGCTCTTTTCTCTCCCCCTACCCAGGAAGCCCAAACTAGCTGAGTTTGGAATGGGTGGATTTCATTGGGGCTGGATTGCTGGACAGTAGAAATCCTGTCCCCATTCCTCCCCAGAGGTTGGGGATCCGTGAGTGTCAATAACCAGTTGATCTATGTACATCTATATCATGGACTAGCTTGCCAAACACCATTCTCTTGCTCCTGCAGTCTTTACCCCACTGCCCTCTCGCTGTTGCCTGTTGATTAGGTCTTCAGTGGCCGATTCTGATTCAGTGTCAATTTAACTGCCCTGCATATGTAGCCAGGCAACCTGTTTCTGAGCGGCCTCAGCCCTGCTGTATTCTCCTACTTTGTCTATCTGACACACTCTTTCTTCTTCTGCTTATATAAGGAAGTAACTGTACTGTCAAACTAACACCAAACATTCACACAACCCAGATAGTTCAACTGTCCTGTTGGCTCAATTCACGTTTGCTTCAGTGCTGGCAAGAAGCATTTCAGTAGCAGGAACTACTGGGTACAGGAGTTCTCCTTATTCACAGAACTAGGCAGCAGCAGTGCAAGCGCCCCCACGCAGCCAGTCTAAGAGACCACCAGGGTGAGGGGGTAATGCAGCCCCTTGTACATTGAGTTTCTGGTCTCTTTGCTGAGGCTGCCAATTAGTGCCAGTTGTACTAGTGGCTTTTCTGAGGTGGACACTTGTCTGCTCAGAACTGGACTGAAATCACCAACTCTTTTCACATAGGTCACCGAACAGCCATTAGATGGTAATAAATTTTGGTCAATGCCAACTTGGGCCACAATCTAGCCAGTGACCTGGAGGTGAAAGGCTGTATATATCCCATTACCAATCAGCTAAGCCATCCACTCCCCCATTACTGCAATTTTAATTATCTGAGCCAACGACATGAAAGCTGAAGGGAGCAGGAGCAAGAAAACATTGGCTTTTCATGAGATTTGTTTCATTTGAGTGGATTCTGCCTTCCCCAGAGTAATCTCATCCCAGGCAGCACCCTGGACTAGCTGGGGGACACTCACTGCACTATTGTTCAGCACCAGAACCTAACCAAACAGCATTGATTAACAACTAAGGGGGTGAAATTCTGCCCCCCTCCCTCAAGGCAAAAGTCCCATTGGCTTCAATGGGGCTAGAACTTTACCCTAGACCTTTCAGTTTTGTATGTTCCTTAAAGTAGAACTCATGACAATTAGAGATGACCCCAAGATGCAAAATCCTGATCTGGGTTCAGGTTCTAAGTAGTGCCTCAAAGTTCCAGAGTATTTGGCTCTAGAGTTTTGGTCAGGGCTAACTCTAAAAAAGGAAGCATATCTTTGATTGTCCATAGCAAGGATGTCTCTATTGTGCCAGTGAGTGGCAGAGAAGGAAGTCATTGTTAGATGGGAAGTGGTATGACCAGCAATTCAGTCTGTGGAAATGGCTTCACATTTGTTATGTTGTGAAAGGTGAACAAAACAGCTGCTTTAATGGAAAATGAGGGTATCTTTAGCAGTGGAAGAAAAGTAGAAGATTGTGACCTCTTTCTTATAGCTTTAACAACAGTGCTTTTTACTTCCACATCTTCCTTCCCTGCTCCTTTCAGTAGCTTTTGGCCAGAAGCTTGGCATACTGGAGAAAGGATGAAAAGCTGCTGTTTCTCAGTTACACTTCTGCTAGTGTTATCAATAGCTTCTTAGGCACTGTAGTGAGGCAAAGACTCACCAGCATGGCACCTCCTGCTGGTCATCTTGGGAATTAGCTCTCCAGCACATGGAGTGCCTCCTACTAGCCAGTGGCTCACCTGCCTCCTTCCCAGACTGCGGTGCCCTTTCCTCAGGGTTCTGCTCCCAGAAGAACCCCATCAGTCTGGGTTTCCCCTCCCAGAGGAACCCCCAACCCACCTTACATCAGTGGCTACTGCCAGTCATCATCTAGCCCCCATTCTCTAGGACAACCTGCAGTTTGTAATGGCCACTAATCATTGGCGAGGGATTAAGACCTGCTGCCTCTGCCTAACCCTGGACTGCACCTCTCAGCCCTTGCAGCCTGGGGGTTTGCCAGGCTGGAGCTCCCCTACTCCTCTTGCCTTGCCTTGCCTCTGCTCTGCTCCAGATACCCTTCCCACTCCAGGGCTAGAGTGAGACTTCCTCAGCTCCTGGCCTACAGCCCTCTTATCAGGACCAGCTGGGCCCTGATTGAGCTGGCCATACCTGTGGTCAGCTACTCACTCAGCTGCTTTTCTCAGACCTCTCCAAGGCTGCTTTTAATCCCTGCCTACGGGAGTGGGGGCACTCATCCCACTACAGGCACTGAGAAACATCTAACTTTTCCTCTGGTCTCTGTGACTAAGTGTGTTACTTGAATGATGTGTGAAGCCTCTGCTTATTTACAAACAGATGATTATAAGTAAGTCTGGACTCCTGAACAACTGCACTAACTTTTTCTCTGTTTGCATGCACATCCTGCTATAGTAATGGCACTCTTGTTGGCGGATATTTACCAGGCAATTATTGGTGCTACTCCTTAGGCTCCATCTTGTTTCACTACAATGACCCAGGTATTAGCCATTATCTTCTATAATCTCCTCTGTTTGTAGTTTCCACCTTGGGCACTGGATTGCAATGTTCCCTTTCCTGCGCCACCGACTGATCCAGTTGTTGGACTCAAACCTGGGACCTTTAAGGCTTAGAGCATGAGCCTCTACCGCATGAGCTAAAAGCCAGTTGACTCTTAGCTAAGGCTGTAGAGCAGACTCATTAATCTCCCCATCTCTCTCTCTCTCTCTGAGTAGTCTCGGTGCCACCTGATAGGACAGAACACCACACCCAGGAGGTGCATTCTTTACACACCTGCATCTGAAGAGTCATTGCTCTGGCTCCTTTTCTGTGAATGTTTCTTGGATAATTATCCGTTACTGTCTAATCCCACAAGACAACATACAGCCAGGGGTTCCCTAAAACACAGCAACAAGCAGCTGCTTGAGGCCCAGCATCATCCCGGGAAAGCTCTGCTACTTAGAGGCCATGCCTGTCTCCACCAGTGTGACCAGAGGAGGAGGAGCAGCAGCTCACAGCTTGTTTCTCTTCTCCAGCTGTCTGCAAGAGGGTCTCTTTGCTTTGGGCCTTACACGCTGTCAGGCCAACCCTTCCTACAGTACTGTTTAGCAGCAGCAAAGAACTAAACTGAAAGCCCATCATGAAGATGAGACTGTCTTTGATTCTCTCAAGCAGAGCTTGCCATGTCATTTCAAATGTTTTACATGTGTAATTTATGTAACAGGTCTGGAAAACAATGAGCAAAAGAAAGTCATGGCTAAATGTGTGCCTTTAATTATATCTGTGGTTAGGATGGAAAGAAAAGCATTAAGCCAAAATTATACATTCCCCCTCTGACTATTCTCCTTTCCTTCAGATGCTGCACTGAGCCTCTCTGACCCTCCTCAAGTACCAATGTGGATGCCCATATCCTTCTTTATCTCTTTAAAACTCTTGTATCACTTGCTGTTTAACCTTCACCCAGTCTTCCTGAATGCAGCCTCACTCCACTCCCATCTCCCATCCTTCTCTGACTCTTCTCTTCTCAGGCAGCTCACCAGTCACCATATAATCTGCAGCAAAATGGATTTAAATTCTGCAGCACAGCACTCTGGATTCCGTGGCACCATTGTGCAGCCAGCTGGAAATTCTTTGGCAGTTTTATTTAAAATACTTCAAAATGGAGGTTTTATTGAATTAAGTATGGACATAAATAAGACACTCTCAGAATAGTTGTCCCTCTACCATTCCTTTTATTTACGGTCTTCAGGTATTTTAAATTTTTAATATGTTGCAGATTTTAAGTATGGAAAATGCAGAACTGCATCGTAGTAGTGGGGTAGGAGCTAGGTAGACCCTTGGGGCTTTTGATATCTGGGAGGTGCGGGAGATGATGAGGAATTGTGTAATAGCCAAATTAGCTGGATACTTCTGCTGCTGTGATCAGCAAACAGTTGTCAGTATTGACTGTCATCTTTGGATTTCAGAGTTAATAACCCTTTGAGATAAATGGGACAATTCACTCATCTCAGAGCTATTTTTTAGACTGCCACAAACTCAATGTGACAATGATTTATGCTTGGTTCATGCTATGGCACTGGCAGACTAGGTACCAACTCAGACCCAGGCTACTGGGCCTCACTGACCACTGACAAATACATAGCTGGAAACCAGTCTGGATTACTTGTGTGTTAGTATTGTTGAAACAGATGTTAGAGTTACCAGAACGTGTTTAGATTTTATGAAACGCTTGGAGGATGCTGCAAGTATTGATCTCACTTACAATACGTGTATCTCATGTTATAAAGGAATATTTAAATGTTTGCTCTGTAATTATAAAATGTTTGTTAAGACAATAAACCCCCACAGTCAGAGGAGAAGCATTATCAAGTGTGAAAACTTTACTACAGAGGTATCATCTCCTCCCCAACAAAGGAAGGCCTATAGATATCAGACAAGCCACTGTGGAACATCAGTGGACAAAAGACTTTGTTGATTGCTTCCCCCACACCTATGAAGTGGATACATACACAAGCCCTTGTCCCATCACAGCCTGAACACTGGGTGGAGGGAATAAAAATCCCTGTTAAGGAGAAATTGTTATCCCTGTGCTGCTTGAACTTGAAGGGGTGAAGATTTCTAAGCATAAGCAAGGGATCCCCAAGCTGCTTAGCTTGGGTTGGCCTTAATGGATGCATAAAGATTACAAGCTTCTATTACTTTTGGAACCTAAAATTGTAACTTGTTTGTGTATGTATGTTTACATGCTTTAATTTTTGTAAATAACTCTCAGTTTTTTTTCTTAGTTAATAAATATTTATCTTTGGTGAGGTCTAGGGTTACTCCTGGGGGAATTCTGCACCAAAAAATTAAAAATGCTGTGCATAATATTTTAAAATTCTGCAAAATTCTGCATATTGTATTTATCAAAATATCTCAATATAATCATGCCAGTTTCAATTATTTTGGTAATTTATTTCAAAATACCTGTCAGCAGGTATGTCTGTAATAAGACAATAAAAAAAAAATTCAGGAAATATTTTTTGACAGATTCCTTACCAGGCAAATTAATACAGAACCTTGAGTAATTCATTTAAACTGCAATACAGAAATGTATTTCCTGCATGCCTCAGAAATAGTGCAAACACCTGGGGGAGTCAGAGGTAATGGAGGAGCTAAAGGAGAGGGAAGGAGCCTGGGAATGAATTTGGAGACTTGTTGGGTGTGAGTAGGAGAAGTATGGAACAGGGGTTTTTTTGGGGGGGGGAGGGATTGTTAGGGAGCTGGGGAGCCTCCCCTATGCAGACTCTGACTGACCCCTAGCCTCTCCCATTCAGTCAGGGGCATCTGTCCCCCGTCCCTGTGTGCCCCTGCGCCTCTCATCACCATGTGGTCTTGCAGATCCCCAGCCCACACCCCCATATGACACTGCAGCCCCCCTCTCATTCAGCTCCTGGCTCAAAGCAGTCACCCCACTAGTGTCTGTGACCCCACCCCCAGCAGCCCCGTGTGCCCCACTCTATCTGTCCACTTCCCACATCCCCTGTCTTCTAACCTGGGCTCCCTGGACAGGGTGCAGTGATGAACATAACTGAGGCTGTCTGTTCTTGCACCACAGCGTCCTCTGGTGGGTGAAAGGTGGAATGGCAGCACTTATCAGGCAGAATGTATTTTCTGCGTAGAAAAATATTCTTCACCGGGCATGAATTCTGCATGTGCACAGTGGCGCAGAATTCCCCTAGGAGTATAGGGTGCACATGACCTTGTGTAAGTGACTGGTCCTTTGGGACTGTGAGTAACCTGAATATTGATGTAAGTTTTGGTGTAAGGGACCATCTATCACAAGGGCAGGCTTGCCTGGGAGGCAAGTTAGACTGGAGTGCCCAAGAGGCCTGTCTGTGTGTCCATATGAAGGCTGTTATCATGTTTTAGGAGTTCATACTTGTTACTGGGTTGATTAAAATAATAGAATATACAACCAATTTGGGGTTTGTGCTTTGCTTCTTGACAGTCTGCTCAAATGGTGGCACCCATGTTTGTGAGCCACTCCAGACAGTATGACACATGCTTTTAGGAATGTCTTTGTACTCATTATGATGTTATACCCCATATTCTTCATAGAAATATTGTTATGATATGAATATGGCATAACTCAGATGTGTTTTATGCAAGATGGG
Organism: Chelonoidis abingdonii; assembly: GCF_003597395.2. Taxonomy (NCBI): domain Eukaryota; kingdom Metazoa; phylum Chordata; order Testudines; family Testudinidae; genus Chelonoidis; species Chelonoidis abingdonii. The sequence continues at coordinate 50,780,367 of NC_133774.1, read as the reverse complement.
TCATGTGAAATCCTTGAAATGGTTATGATTTACTGAATGTGTTTATCCAATTTGTATGCATGTATCATTTATGTATCTAAAGTTAGGAATATTATCTATGTAACAATTACAACTGTGTGGGTATGTGCTTGGGAACTGCTCACCAGACAGTGAGCAATCAGCCTTAATGGGCCATTAGGAAAAGACTATGAGTCTTTGAAGATGTGGATCCGCCATCTTCCCAGGAGTTCCTTGCTGTGGACCTTGTCTCATGGTTGCCCTGACGCTGCAAGGTCATGTGATAATGTCATCTGGTCCAAAATACCACCTTGGACACTGCTGATACTTTTCCACTGGAAATAAAGGCTTCCTGCCTCATGTAATTCTATTTAAGGCTGGGAAGGAAGGCAATCAGGACTCTCCTCCATTGCCTGGCCAGGAAGGAAGACTGCTAAAAACACCTGGCAGGAAAGGCAGAGTTGAGCCCAGGCTGAGACAGGGGTCCAGTCTTTAAAGAGAAATCATTGAAACTCTAAGCTACAGAAACTCTGCAACTTGCCTAAAGCAACACTGAGGATAAGAAATTACATTTTGTAACTTGTTTCTTGCATGTATTAAACTTAGTTTGCATGTTTTGTTTTATTTGCTCAGTAATCTACTTTGTTCTGTTTGCTATCCCTTATAATTACTTAAAATTAACCTTTTGTAGTTGATAAACTTATTTCTTGTTTATATCATAAACCAGTGTGTGCAATTCATATCTGGGGGGAAAGAAGCTGTGCATATCTCTTTCCAAACTGAGGGAGAGGGCAATTTTTATGAGCTTGCGCTGTGCTGATTTTTCTATACAGCACAAAACAATATTATTTTGGGTTTATTCCCCAAATGGGGGTGCACATGAGTGCTGAGTGAATGCCTGAGCTGATTCGTCCCACAAAGAGCTGATGTCAGTGTCTCTGTGTCCATTTGCAGCTGGGTGCATCCCTACCTGTGTGAGTGTGCTAGAGAAGGCTTGAGGGCCTGGGATAGCTAGGACAGGGTGAGGAAACTCAGGCTGGTGGAACAGGCAGAACCAGTGGGACCCCAGCATATCAGGTGGCATCCCAGATCGGGCGTCCAACCTATCACACTCATCACAGCTAGAAACTTATTATAGCTTACCTCCTGGAGCACTTTTCTTGTATGAGGGGAGGATTGCATAGGAAATTCCATAGCTGCAGAAGCATAGAACACACAGGGATCTGTTTATAATACACCCTCATCCTTCTTACTCAGGCAGACATAAAGTGGCTGGGTTAGATATCAGGATAGTATTCTGCAAACTCATGTCACAATGGACATACCTCCTGCCTAGTGAATACAGACATCCCCAGCATCACATATGCATAACCATGTAGGATAGGATTTTCAAAACCATCAGAAGTGATTTAGGATGGAACACAAATCCCATTGACTTTTAGGCACTTTTGAAGATTCTATGCCCAGAGCAGAAAGACATCTGCCTTAAGGGCGGGTCCTAAGTGCTGATGTGCAATCCTGGTTGGTGGAGCTAGTATAGGTGGGTGGCACTGGTGTTACTGGGTGGAGCTGCTGGGACTCAGGGATTAATACTATACGTTTCTGATAACTGGCTGAACACTTCTGGTCTTAAAGAGTGTTTTCATGATCTGTCACAGTTTTTTTTCTGTCCTGATGAGTCACTAAATGACTCGGAAGCATGGCCATCACTGTCACCCAATTTATTACATTATTTTTTTCCAGTATTTTTGTGATCAATTAATGTTAGTTAGATAAAATAACAGTGTCACAAAACAAAGCACGGATACTATATATCCCTTTCCTGGTTACCTCCTCCAGCCAATTCTGAGAGGCCCTTTCAAGTACCTGCTGCTGCTGAGGTTCTTGTGAGTTCCTGTTTTCATGTCTGAGGAAAGCCAGAGTGGCAGAGTCCAATACCTTCTGTTCTTTCTCATCCCTCCAGGCCAATATTTTCTCCACTCGACATCACAGGGCAGCTGAAGTGCCTCTTGAAGCTGGAAACAGGACCTCCTCATGACAGGGGCCTGTACACAATGATACATCAGAGTTCTGAATAATTTTATAATTTAAAAAAAATAATAAAATACTCAGGGGGTAGCAATTAGGCATCATTTAAACTGTCTTCTTCACTTGGAGTAAATTTCACCTCCACAAGGTCCTTCATGAAAATTAAGCTCCACATTCCCCTTAAATAGGGATGGTACAGGCACTGGCTGTATAGGAAGGGTCTTTACTCTGTGGAGAGAGTTCCATGCTAGGCCCAAGTAGGCTGATGAAGATGAGATCTTTGGTGGGAGGCTAAGTTTGGGGCTATTAGATTCTTGTGGCCTGCCCAGAGATTGGGGCAGAGTTCCACGCCGGACCCTAAACCCCTACAAAGCCCAGTTATTTGAGCTAGGAGAAGTAAATTTCATCCTTGAGGAGAATTAAATGATATATCTTTAAGAAGATCACTGATGCTGCCTGGTGAACTGCAAGCTTCATTAATGTTCCTAGGACCTCTGCCAAATATAGACTCTGAGGGGGTGGGGTGGGGAAAGGCTTGCAGTAAAATCCTTGTTTATCTTCAATAATCTCCCCTTGCTTTGTAGGCTTATTTTTAAAATATTAAATATAAGGCTATTGTTAGACTTTACTGATTTGAGGATTTAACAGGTTACAGTTTCACACATGAATGCTCTCCCAGCGTGATTGAGCTAATGCTTTCCCTCAGGAAAATGACTTCATCCTTACTGTTATAAATAATAACATGAAGACTGTAGATTGCCACGTATTCACAGGGGCAAAAGAAAATGCAGGCCTGTTATTTACCAGGCTGCACGTGGCAACAGACTG
>NC_133774.1:50669503-50772058 GCF_003597395.2 Chelonoidis abingdonii | reverse complement strand
GGGCCCAAAACCTGTGTGTGTTCGTTTCTGATTGGCACAAGCAAAGTTTACACCAAGTAGGGGAGCAGGTGCCAAAAAGTCTGGCTTTGCCCCCAAAAGGTGAGGTAATGCATATTGTTGTAGAATGCGTTCAACACTGAATGACAAAGGAAGAGGCCAGGGCAATACCGGTATGGGCAAGTTCTACAGGATGCAGACAGGAACTCATCTTAACAAAGACCTTCTAGCATTTGGTCACACCTCTAAGAATAAAGCTATAACTTTACATTGCACTCACTTTTACAACAACATCTCATAAAAAACACAAAAATGCAGTTTGAGGCTTTCTCAGATCATCTTTGTAGTGCCTCTGGCTCCTATTATCACATCTAGGATAATGAGCTCAAGCCATATAAAGTTCACATTTAAAAATATCTTGTTCAATGGGATGGTTGCAGAGGAAGAGAGGAGTTATGCTTCATTAACTGTACCAATTTTCATGTGATTATTTTGCATTCCATTTTCATAGTAGTTCTCCATACAAAATGCTGCATGTCATAAATATCTTTAAATATGTAACTTACAACAAAGTAGAATGTGAGGATACAGAATGTTTAGATACATAGATGCCAAGGGCAGACGGATCCACTGTGATCATCTGGTCTAACCTCCTGTATAACACAGGTCATAGATCAGTGATACTCAGGCCTCAGTAGTTCAAGAGCCAAATCAGTGGTCACTGTTACCCAAAAGACCCACAGTAGTGTGACTTCTTTCTTTCATTTACTGTTATATATTCTCACATCAAAATGACTGACTAGATATTCTATAATTTGTCAATAACATAATAAAAGCATCCTGATTGGTTAATAATTAAATTGCACCATGTTTTAATATCATGGGCAGCAAAAAGCCAAAGGAGGCCCATTAAAGAGCCATTGGAGCACCCAAGCCTCAGTCTGCATATCACTGCCATAGAATTTCCCAAAATAATTCCTATTGCCCATCTTCTAGATCAGTGGTTCTCAAACTGTGGGTCATGACCTGGAAGCCAAAGCCTGAGCCCTATTTCACAGGGCGCCAAAGCCCAAGGGCTTCAGGCCTGGGCATTTGGGCTCAGGTTATAGGCCCCCTGCTTGGGGCTGAAGCCCTCGGGCTTCGGCTTTGGCCCCTCCCCACCAGGGCAGTGAGGCTTGGGCATCCTCAGGCTTTGGTCCCCCTCATGAGGTCATGCAGTAATTTTTGTTGCCAGAAGGAGGGTCATGGTGCAATTAAGTCTGAGAACCACTGTCTTAGGGTACGTCTATACTTACTACCTGCTGGATTGGCGGATAGTGTTTGATATATTGGGGATCGATTTATCGTGTCTTGTCTGGACACGATGAATCAATCTGCTAATAGACACCTGTACTCCACCTCGGCAGGAGGAGTAAGCACAGTCGACAGGGGTGCTGCAGCAGTCGACTCGCCGCCGTGAGGACGGCCAAGTAAGTTGAACTAAGATACTTCGACTTCAGCTACGCAAATAGCATAGCTGAAGTTGCGTATCTTAGTTCGAACGCCCCCTCAGTGTAGACCAGCCCTTAGATAATGTAATAACTCTGAGCTTTTCATTTTATAACTACTTAAAGGGCTGAGTCTTCTTAGTAGACTGTTACAACATACTGCCTTTTGTAGCTATTTAAACTTTAAAGCTATGACCATATTGTATCACTTGCATGTGTTCAGCTTTGAAAATAAACAAATGAGAAAAAGTAAATGATCTTAAAGACAAAAATGTCTGTGTCTATAGTGATATTGCTGTCCATGCCCATGCTCTTTGTTAGAGTTTCTAATGCTTTCTTTTAAAAATCTTTTAAATTAATTTTATGCCTGTCAGGGGGCCCAATCCTGCACTCTTTATTGAAGAAAAATGTGCTCTGTCTTCAACAGAATTTTAACCTGAGTAAAGGAGTGAAGTCCTGAAGTGTATGCTGCATCCTTGATCATGAGAGGCTACGTTCATGAGTGAGAGAAAAAAAATACTTCTGTCCTTGATTGATACATTTAGTGGTCTCTCTGCTGAGCCTGGCAGTTTATAGTGTCAGTTGTGATGGTTGTTATTGGCACTAGGAACTGGAATGAGACCCACCAATTTGTTTCACATAGACCATGAAGGGGGTGAAAGGTAGTAAATGTTTCTGACAGGGTTCAGACTGGAAAAAAGTAGTGGCATGCTACTCTAACTCTGCTCACATTCACCAGGTTCACTCAAGGTACAGCTGCCCTACGCTTAAAAACCTGTGGCTGGTCCATGCCAGCCGACTTAGGCTCATGGGGCTCAGGCTAAGGGGCTGTTTCATTGCGGTGTAGACATTTGGGCTCTGGATTGGAGCCAGGGCTTTAGGACCCTGTAAGGTGGGAGGGTCTCAGAGCCTGAGCCCAAGCATCTCTACTGCAAATAAACAGCCCCCTAGCCTGAGGCCCTTAGCCTGTGTCAGCTGGCATGGTGCAGCTGCAGGTGTCTAATTGCAGTGTAGACATATCTTTAATGTCCAGGACTAGCTGCATGTTTCTGCAAAAATGATCAACAATCATAAATGACAACGATATCTTTTTCAGCACAATTGTTAATTTTTAAACCTAACACCAAACTGAGTTTAGTGGAAGCAGTTCATACTTGTCTTTAAACTACTGGCCAAATTGTACTCTCAGTTATACTTATCTAAATTAAGAGTCACTCCATTGACTTTGTGGAGTGACTACATTTTGCACTGGTTTAACAGAGAGCAGACTTGGCTCCATTGTTCATATCTTTTTGCAGAATCATGAACACAACCTTAGTTCACATTCAGAAAGTTATCCTGATAACCACAAGAGATCTAAACTTTGTGTTTTTGGAAATGAAAGCTTATATTCTGCAGAAACTGACAGATCCAGTATGAAAATGCCAGCATGATGTACAACTGAGTACTGGCTCAAGCCAGCCCCTGATTTTTTGGTCATTGATAGGATAAATCAGATTAAAAAAGCTGATCTCTACAGGAAAAGATTCTGTATTAATTTATAAAGCTGCTAGTCTATATTGAGTTCTATATCTGTATAAATGCTGCTTTTTTAAAGTTTAGAGCTTTATTTACAGTGACCAAGCTCAATACTAATGCTGTAATATAAAAATATGGAATTCTCTCCTATGAATCTGTACAGATATAGAGTGTACGCTACTCTCCCACGCAAAACATAAAATAAAAATGAAAAAGTGTTCAGCTTACTTATTACACCACAAGGATTTCAGCCAACACACAATCTAAAAGAGATCAAGTGTTCTCCCCTCATAAATGACACCTACACCTTTAGACACCATGCCTACTTGCATCACTCTTTGTCCTCACAGACTGCTAAAGACCTTGGGAAATTATTTGGTTTAAAGAATCTGCCATCATCCAACTGTTTGCTTTTTAAACACACCCTCAAAAGTCACTCCCTAAATGTGAAAATTCTGGGATGTCTGAGAGAACTAGGACAACAAAAACTAATGTGGGAAGAACCATATATATTACGTTTGCTTTATGGTTTGTGGTATCTTTACCTTATCATATATTAGCTATACCATTCATGGGTACTGGCATAGCTTTTCAATAAATGGCATTTGCAGTTATCAAATGTCTTAGCTTCACTTCAACATTCATTCCACCAACCTCAGAAGTCAGGTATTGCTTCTTTTTACGTTATGACATGTAAATAGCTTATTATAACTTTAGTACAAATACAGGTATTTTACTGACAATACAAATGAAAAAAACCAATTATTGCTGAGAGGCTGTGTCGTCCAGTGGATAGGGCACTGGACTGGGGCTCAGGAGGCCTGGCTTCTGCCACTCAGCGACCTTCAACAAGTCAGATTATCTTACCCTTTGTCTATCTTGTGCATTGAAATTGTCTGAGCAGTCTCTTACTGTGTCTTTACAAGGCCTAGAACAACAGAGGGCCCCAACAAAGCTCAGGGCCTCAGGTGCCCCTGTAATAACAATAATAAATAATAATGATGGTGTGGCATATTCTACAGGCATCACTCATAGAAATGCAGGGCTAGAAGGAACCTCAAGAGGTCATCTAGTCCAGCTGCTTTTGCTGAGGCAGGAACAGTATACCTAGACCATCCCTGACAGGTGTTTGTCTAATCTGTCCTTATATCTTCCAGTGACAAGGCTTCCATAACCTCCCTTGATAACCTATTTCAGTACCACGTGCAGTGGGTAAAACCCTCTCTTTGGGGATGCTAGCCCCCGGCCTGACCCTTCTGCCCAAAACCCCGCTCCTACTGCCCTCCCCCTCCCATTTCTGCCAAAGCCCTGAGCACTCTCCCTTCCCCATGGCTGGAGGAGCCCCAGCCAAACCACCCCAACCCCTGAGCTAGCCCAAGCACTGGCCCTGAGCACCCGACTGATCGCTGAAGCAGCCTGACCTCAGAGCACCAGCCAAAGCACTGGGATGGCCCTAGCAATGGTCCGGGCCGTGGGCCAGTGCACGCACCAGCCTGACCCCCAGGCTGGCCTAAGCAATGGCCCAGGCTACCAGCTGGCCTGAGCACCATCTGGAGCTGCCCGGGGCTGCTGACTGGGCCAAGCCACCCTGGGCCACTGGCCTGAGCCACCTGCTGTCGTCTGGGGAGAGGGAGGTGAGGAGAGATGTGGTGGGTCACCTCACGAGAGAGGGGTGGGGAGGAGAGGGAGGACACAGTAGGTGGGGTTTTTCACAGGCAGGTGTGGAGGTAAGGAGGGACGCAGCATGTTAGGGAGCTCCAGAAGGGAAGGTGGAATGGAGGATAAGAGCAAAGAAGGACTCACCAAGCAACAGTGGGTGGTGGGGGCCTCAGGGAAGGGGCAAAGCAGGGAGAGGAAGAGGCGGAACGCAGGCAGGCACACCCCAGCCCAAGCGTCTGGGGTGGGTCAGTGGTAGCTGCGCTAGGGAAGGCTTAGCCTCCCTTGGCCTATTATACCCATCACCCATGTTCAGTACTAAACTATCCTTGTAATTACAAAATTTTTCCTAATATCTAACCTAAACCTTGAGATGATGACCTTGCTTAGCAAGGTCACAAGTGATCCATCTAAAAGGAGTGACCTCCAAAAGTAATGACAATACAAAAATTATACTGTACTATGCCAGCATGTATTCTGTACAGCCTCCATATTTTTCAAAAATTGACTTTATATAAATATCATCTCTAAAACATTTCTAAACACTAAAACTCTTAGTATTCCTCCATCTATAAAGCCAAGTTTTTCAGTTACTATGGTCCTGATTCACAACTGCCTTGAACCCTAATCTCTAAAATTGTCTATGGAAAACACTCACCGTTTGAAATCTGTTAGTCCATTCCAAGTGTAGAAGAAAGTGCTCTGTAAAGTTGGAGATATATTATATAGTATACACCCTTGCCCCAATGCCTCCACCCCCACACATAACATAAACATACACATAGACTGAGGGTGTGGAAATTATTTTTATTTTGTGGGGTATATTTTGCTGCTTCATGTTACTAGATGAGTATGTCATTTAATTTTGTTGTGTGTGGGTGTGACGTTCCCCTCTGGTGTTATCTGGAGTGGTGATCTGCTAGGTCACTCCAATCCTTGATTCTGGGAGCCAGCCTTACCCTGCTCTGCTGTGAGAACCCCCACTCCTGGGCTGTTCACGCACAGCCTTGGGTATGTAAGCTGCTCCCAGCTACTTGAAACTGAATGACACTAGCCAATATCTCCGGCCCCAGTCACAACTCTAGAAACCTCCATCTTGCAGTGTCCATTTATGCCTGCTAGACGCTGCAAGCTTATATGAGTTTGTCAATTTAACAAATAAATTGATATATACCAGGCGTGTTATCCCAAGAGTAGTCTCTGACATGCTTCAAACTAAATGCACTGATTCAGTAGAATAAACAAACAAATTTATTAACTATAAAGATAGATTTTAAGTGATTATATGTCAAAACATAACAAGTCAGATTTTGTCAAATGAAATAAAAAGCAAAACGCATTCTAAGCTGATCTTAACACTTTCAGTGTCCTTACAAACTTAGATGCTTCTTGCCACGGGCTGGCTGGTTGTTCTACAGCCAGGCTCTCCCCTTTGATCAGTGCTTCAGTCGCTTGGTGTGGTGTCTGTAGATGTAGGTGGAAGAGAGAAAGAGCATGGCAAATGTTTCTCCCTTTTATCATGTCCTTTCTTCCCTCTTGGGGTGAGCATTACCTGATCACAGTTCCAAACTGACCAAAGGAAAGGAGGTGACTCCCTCAAGAGTCTAACAGATTCTTTTGTTGGTGTCTAGGCCAGCATCCTTTGTTCCTGTGAGGCTGGGCTGGGTTTGTCCCATTCATGCCCTGATAAGGTGTGAACTGCCCTTCTAATTCTGGAAAGTTTTTGTCTGGGCTTCTTCCAAGCCACAAGGATACATTTTCAGCCTCATAACTATATGCATGAAATTATAACCTATAATATCACTATACCAACAATGTTCAGTACATCATGAGTTTTCCGAAGACACCAGACATGACAAACTTTGCATTGGATACCATATAATCATTTTACAAGGATGAACTTCGGAGTGCTGGGTATTCCCCCAAGGTACAGAGCGTCACAGTGGTTTTCTTTTGTTACTGGATAATTATTCTTATAGGGATTGTTCTTTAAAATAATGGATAGTACATCAAGATTTGTGAAGGGACATCCTTTTCGGCATTAAAAAATGAACAAATAATATAATGAATACATTATCTTCAGCCCTACATACATGCATAAGAAGTATGGCATAAGATGTGGCATGTTCTTTTCTTGCTTCACACTTGTTCTATACATGTTATTGGAATTCAGACATGGATAACAAGAATTACCAGTTCTGTTGCTGTTCCATTGCAGATTCATGTTAGTATGCTGAGCAGTGTTAGAACTGAGCCCTAAGTATCCTTGAGTTTCCTTAAAATGGGAAGTAAGGCATTTGATTAATAGTGTTGTGGGGTCATCATGAACACAGATAGCAAAGCCTGAAGGGTTTGATGTCATCTGTACGTCAAGGGAGAATTATAGTCTTAAATGCATGATTTTCTTTCTTTTGTCTGTAGCAATATACAGTAACAAAGCACATTATTTTTGGTCTCTGCTGTTATGTAGAATCTGTCTTGACTGGATGACAGGGGATGGATCACTCATAATTGCCCTGTTCCATTCATTCTCTCTGAAACATCTGGCACTGACCACTGTTAGAAGACAGGAAACTGGGCTAGATGGACAATTGGTTTGACCCAGTATGGCCATTCTTATGTTCTCATGTCTCCACTTCTCCTATATCCTCATCAGGTCTCTTCTCCCTGCTTCATCTCTTGTCTCCTACTCTTCCCAATGTCTGACTCTTCCTTCTTCCACAGCACCCTAATGTTTCTTTGTCTTCATCCATATTTGCTATCGTCACCTGCTACACTAAATGATTGCTGGGTGTAGGCTTTTTTTGCACTTCACTGTTCTTTTTATTGTTATTTGGCTTAAGAAGAAAAGGATACATTTGAATATAGCTTTATTTGTGCAAGGGAATAGTTTCTATCACCTAAATACTAATGAAATAAAGGAGTTCTGGACATTGTGAATGAGCTCTAACAAAAATCTGGTCTTAGTATATTTATTCTAATTTTTGGCGCAATAGTACTGCAAGATCACTGCTGAGACTGAGAAATAATAGCAATACTAAGTATAGCAAAAATGTATAAACCTTCTTCAGTACGCTGGTATCTCATTTCTGTACCATTAGCTGAGCTCCAGTTATCCTAAATTTCTGAGACTGATCTGAATGAATGTCCTGAAAAAGAGCTCTGAGTAGCTTGAAAGTTTGTCTCTTTCACCAATAGAAATTGGTCCAATAAAAGATATTACCTGTCCCACCTTGTCTCTCTAAGACTGAAGGTGATTTTATCCAATTTTCCTATGATGTCTTTTTTATATTTAGTCTATATTTTGCAAAAATTTGGTTATGCACAGAAAACATGACACAGTGATTAAAACAGTGTTGAGAGTTAGGAGATTTTGGATTTTATTCTCAGCCTGCTGTGGTCTTGCTGTGTGACAATGAGCAAGACCTTTAACCTATCTGTTCATCAGTTTTCCATTTAATGTATAACGTAAGATAGGGTTAATAATACTTATCAATTTCACAGAGGATTTAGTGCAGTTTTATTCTTTAATGTTTGTAACATGCACTGAGGCACTTGGATAGAGGATACAAATTCAATAAAAATCAAATAAAAATGTAAGTATTATAGCGTACAATATGTCATTCATACTTTTGGTGTAAGAATAAATATATTAACTTACTATTAATATTAATAACCAAGAAACTTTAGATATTTTAATATTTTCATTTTATTTTCAAGACAATTGTGAAGCAGCTGAGTGTTTGGTTTCAAGATGAGAGGTGAGTGGCCCATCCACATACAGCTAACTATTTCATGTTCATACTGTGTAATCTTGTTGACTGAAATGACATGTTTTTGAGGTGGTTATTGTTGGTTGTTGATGAACTGATTGATAGTTGAAGGAGGATTACAAGAGTGCTATATTTTATAATTGGAGATTTAAGGAATTGTAAAGAAATGCCTAGAGCAACGTGTTATGTTTCTTAGCATGCACCCAGAGAAGTTAGAAAAAAAACAAAAGTATTTTTGCTGGAAGGTTGTAGCGTAATACTACTTTTTTCCCCTTACAATTCAAAACAATAACCCCAAACCAGAGTGAGACAAAGCAAGCTTCTCCCTAAAATAGAGAGGCAGAACTCACTCTACCTTCCTCTCTGCTGATAATCCGCTAATTGCCACAAGGTCCAGATAACATGTTTCCTTACAGAACTCTACCCTGTAAGCAGGACCAGAAAATAAAACTGCTAAAATTGAAAGTGACAGCCTTCAATTTTAACACAGTTTTCAATACTCCACACAAGGGACAGAAACTTCCTTTTTTTTTGGACGCATGTATAAACTTATCTTACCCTATGATTTTGTACTACTGCCCATGACCAAAGTACCTGAGTGTTTTCCATGGAAAGAAGATTGGCAATAACCTGTCTCTAGTGAATATAAACAAAGTCTCTTGTTCTTACAGGTAATAAAAATTCTGCTTGTGGTGAATTTTTTAAATAATAATTCATTTTTATTTATATACAATGATTTAGTGACTTGTTTGTTTGTTTTACATTTCTAAAACCAGCCTCTTTTATAGTGGTGAGTGTGAGCTCACATTTCTGAAATACAATCCTTTCATGGCATGTTGGTGATAAAATACACCGTCCTTTGCTGGGACTGCTCATTTAAAGCTGTCTCCTGACTTTACATGCAGAATAGTCAGAATTTGCTGACCATCACAGCTGGGAAGGGGGACCTTTGGGAATGAAGGTGGTAACCATCCTCTTTTGAAAACAAAAATACAATAGTCAAGAAAAACTCAGCTTCTGTGGCACCTAAGGATGAAGTGCACTCCTGCATAAAGGTCCAGCACTAGGCACCTTTTAACTTTCAGGCCTATTGCTGGCACTCTACACAGAGATGAATGATTTTCATCCCTAATGAATAGGAGTCACTATGGGGAGATTCTTGTTTATTTAGAACAGCAGCACTTTGGAACGGACTGAACTGGTTACTAGCTTGACACCATATTTTAGCAGTTAGGTAAAGCATTTTCTCATGGAAATGTGGCTAAGTGGTTGAGGGGATAGGTTAAACTCAGAGTATGGGCACTGGTCATGCTTGGGACCATGATGCCATGAGAAAGAATCTCCACTGCTCCCTCGTCCCCTTATTCTACCCTTCTGTCCTCACTACCACATTTTACCATCTAATCCTGCTCACTTGCTCTTGCCTGACCTGTTGGCTTTGCCTCTGTTCAGGCAACTGCCCCATAGACTTCTGGATCTGCCCCCTCTACCCTCATTTGTCCCCCTCTTCTCAATGGCCCCTGAGCTTTGCTGCCCCCCTGGCCCTCTGGAATCTGCCCCATTGCTCCCAATGTGCCACTTGCTCTCCCTCCTTCCAGACTCACCCCCTGATGAGCTTCCTTCCCCAAACCTTTAGTGAGTTCCCAGATGGGATTGTCAGTGTGAAACTCGCCTGGCTCTTCACAAGATGAGATGACCACCCAGGTTTCAGGTTCAGGCCTGGAGCTGATCTGAGCCAAGCTAGGTTGCTAGCTATACAGCAGAGCCCTACACAGCCCTACCAAGACACAGCCCCAAACCAAACACCGCCACCCAGCCCCAAACGTGTGTATATGTAACTGACTGGTCTTTAGAGAGAGTGGGTTCCACTGAGTGACTTATTATGCAAGAATAATATAGCTGTGCAATACTTGTCCACTCAGAAAAATAGTTGAAACAAGAACACTTTCAAAGGCCTGCCTGATGTGAGAGGGTGTGTGTAATAAGAACCCTTTTGGGGGGCGGGGGGCACACCTCCATCTGAGCTGACACACACCAAACAAGACAGCACTTGTTCTAACCTTTTGTGCCAGGGATTCCTTTATATTGGCTTAAGGGGAGCGCATATTTTTGGGGTTTTGGAAAACACCATCTTGAGCATGTAAATGGGACACTGCCTATTTCATAATCCAGTAAAGACAAAGGCAGGGGTGTTAAAAGTTTGACATTTCTATTAAAATGTTATTGAAAATTAACTCAGCCTTGATGTTATCTAAAATACTAAATAAGTCCCATTTCTCATTACAGGGGATACACCAGTATGTTTCTTATTTTTATTTTCCCCATAGTCTGTTAAATTGACTAATAAAGTCAACACAGAGTTCTCTGTGTGGCTTCAAAAAACTCGGTAATTTTGTTAGAAAACGTTGAAATCCAACCCCAAAGTATTCAGCCCAAATATTTAGTTAAAGTAACCCTGTGGGTTAATAAACTAAACAAAGGCAAACCATGCAAAACTGCAGCAATGAAAACCAGGCTAAATAAACGAAGGAAAGTTTATAAGAACCCTTTAGTAGGAAAAAACAGCGAAGGAAAACTGCATGAAAGTTTAATATGAAGCATGTGATAGACAGGGGCTCATTTTACAGGTACTGGGCTTTACTTACAACATTCACCATCAACAAGGAATTTCATATTAGTTTGCACATATTTCGAAGCCATATCCATGAGACTTCTGTTCAAGATTCTGAAGGCAGATTACATGTGGCTTTAAAAAAAAAAAAAAAAAAAAAAAAAAAAAAAAAAAGAGTTTTACTCTTGTTTAGTTTCTCCTCCAAAACTCATTACACTTTTAGTTTCAGCATCTGACTGATTTACCTATTTCAGTTTTAGTAATGTGGTTGCAAAATATTTCTCTTTCGCACAAGAATCTGGCTTATTTTGGTTCGAGACCGATGCCCTGCTGCGATGTTAGCTCATTTGCAAAAAAGTCGTTGGAAATGGAGATCTAACTACAATATCGCATTTAAATCACTACTTTTAAAACTAGCTAATAACAGTAAATCATACTTTTATCTAGCTGGATCAAGTCAGTCTGTTAAAGTGACATGATTAACAGAGCAAAGTTTGTTATTCAATATTACATAGGCGTCAATATGCTGACAATTTGGTAATAATTATAATCATTATTATTATGCAGTTTACATCACGACAGAAGAAACTTTCACGTGCAATTGTTTCTTTGATTAAACAGAGAACATGGGATTGTTTAAATGTTTTCCTGTGGATAATGGGTTTCCAAAATTATTTTCTTTTGCATTATAACCCCAGGAAGAAGTTGGGGAGGAGACCACTGGAAAAACAAGCCCAAAAATAACAGGAGATTGTTTAAACTTCTCTTAGTTGCTGTTCGTTTTCAAGAAAAGCTGAATAAACAGCCTCGGCCCCTCCTGACACCGCAGAAAACAGGTTTGTAATGAAAGAAGTGCAAGGGAAAAGTTTTTCTTTTTCAAACACTTAACGTTCCCCTTTTCAGAAAGTATCTGCATGCAACCCAGGGAGCACTTTATTTACCACTCAGAGGAAACAAGTCAAATTTAAAATTAACCTTCAGTCATGCTGGGAATATACCGACCAATTGTGGGGGCAGTTTCTTTTTTCTTCTCATTCTTTTTTAAATTCCACTGCTTAGCCATCACCCTGTTGAGCTGCAAAGGAAGGGAACGGTCCATTTTGGTGACAAGCCCTGATGAAATTATTTTCTTTTAAAAGATGGACTAAGCCAGTGAGGCAACAAAGCTTTACAAGGAAAAAAAAGAGAGAGAGAGAGTTGGGTAAAATACAACACATTTATCTATCAATTGCTAGACAAGACAAAGAGGGCTTAACAACAGTTTGAAAAGAGTGGCCTGTGAATGGTTACTATTCAATTTGTATTTTATTCCCCGCTGGTCATGGAATTGAGATCAGAAGAAAAAGTGAAAACACATGGCTGAGGTCAGTAGGATCAGAGAACCACCACATACAGCAAAGGGAAGGAAAAGCAATGGGAACTTGTGTGAAGAAACGGATTATATAAACAGAGCTTACCATCGCCTGCACCCCATTATCCTATAATTTACACTGCATGGGAGCATAGAAATATATTAAACTAGTGATAGGTTTCACCGTTGCTTTACAACCTCGGCTTGTGCCAATCAATTCCACTATATACTTTCAGACATGTTTAGAATTCTTGAACTAATGTGTTTATTTTAAATATCACAGGGAAATTATTACATCACCAGCAAATAATGCTGGGGAAGGTTGCCTTCCTTTTGAAGTATGCAGCAGTGAAACATGATTTTAATTACATAATCATTTTGAAACTGTAATTATACAGTAAACGAGGGGGATTAAGCGGGAAGGATATAGTATATTAAAAATTGCTTAGGTCTTGGGAAAACAAACACCGACACAAAAGAGGAGCTGGTCTTGGGGACTGGTTGATAAATTTGAGCAATCACATTTATTTTTTATTTCTGTCCAGGGGCTAAAAAAACCCGACAACAACTGGGGAAGTTTGCTTTCTTTTCCAAAGTAAGGAAACCCAGGAGTTTATTCCATGAGGGTTCAACACAAATCTGTTGACGTTTTGCAAAGTCGAACTCCAGAAATGTGAGTGGAGGGTAGATTCAAGGCAGCAACTGACTTATTACAGCCTTAGCAGAGTAGATTTGCTGTTGTGTTACCTAAAAACAAATACACGTTAGGAAAAATTCCGTGTCAGGGCGAACTAGGAATTCAGCGAAGGAAGCCAAAAGAAATCGAACGGCTCAGCCTTTCAAACAGTTTTTTCCTTCTTTGCAGAAGGAAGCAGGTCCATCCACCCTATTCACCTCAAATCATCCTCAATCAACAGCGAATCAGCTCCTTCCAATCTACATGCTCCTATGTATGTATTTTTGCCCTAAGAATTTTATCTTTGTGGGCTCGAGATCGCTTTTAACAGGACGGGTTTTAACAGGTTTAATACCCCAAACTTTTCTTCATTTAAAGTTTAGAATAACATTCGCTGCGCAAATGTCTCTTCTCCCCGGCCTCTCATTAATCGCATTTACCAGTTTCTAGCAGAACCGCAGCTAAAATAGATCGAGTGAAAACAATCTAAACGCTAACGAACTAGCCAAGTCCTAAACAGAGAGCTAGCATCCGTAGCCGTAATTCATCTTCTGCATCTCAGAAGACCCAGGCAGACAGAAATCGGGTTCCAAAAGGAGAATTAGTAGCTCTTCCCTCAGTCTGGAGATGAATTACATGAAGCCTAATCACGGGGGATGTACCCTTTAGGTGACGCCTATTTTCCATCTTAGCCTCCCTAATCAAACTGTCACAGAATCTGACATCTTGGGTATCTTACATTAAAAATAATAGAAATAGCCGTCAAACAAAGGATCGCGCGTCACTCAACCCAGAATCCCCGCAGAAAGAGTTCCCTTGCTCTGGGGCTGTATGCGTTTCCCCACCGTAGAAGAAATGCGTTGACTTTATTTTAAGGGATTTATTTTTAACAAATGAGAAATTAAACAGGCCAAAACTAATCCAAGTGAAATCCAGGGGAAGCCTTTTCATAAATGTAAAGACTAATTTGCATTCAGCAAAAGCCTATTTGGAAATGCATCTGGATCACAAAACCGCTGGGGATTTAAAAGCAAACAAAGCCAAAACAGAACACACGGGAGAGGTTTGGAAGGGATATGAACTCTACCCTTCAGAGTATGAACAAATCTCTGACTCCGGAGGGGGAGGAAGAAACTGATTCATGGACAAGTCTTCCCATGACTGCCAGTGCCTTCTGGGGTTTCTGGTACCTTCCTCCCTGAAGCATCTGCTATTGGCCACTGCCAGAGCCAGGATATTGGATTGGGTGGACCGCTGATCTGACGCTTTGTAGTAATTCCTATGTTCCAGTTTCCTTAGGGAGAGGAGATCATCAGTTCTGTTTTTAAGTCTTGGTGGCAAAACCAGGTGTGCAGTGAGGGAGGGAGTAGAGTTGAAGAGAAGGTATCTGCACATAGCATTAGTGCAGGCAGCCGATTTATTGGGAGGGGCATCAGGTGCCAAGCAGAGCGCACTTTGCTAGGGCAGCTCCTTGGAAGAGACAAATCTTGTTTTCTGAGCGCACAGAAGCTATTTCCCGCCTGAGTGTGTTCGACATTGAGCTATCCCGTCTGTTTGTCAACAGCTATTCTGAATCGCACAGAGGCGTGTTGATATCAGATGTACCCAAGCAGATCAGAAAGAGAATTTGAAACATCGACGACAACGGTAGGCCAAGAGTCCTGCGGAGAGGGGGGCTTCTCTCGCCGCTCCCCCTTGCCAGTCATGCAATGACCGGTCTGTGGAAAGGCGGACTGTGTGCCTGGGAGAGCCCCCGCTCCTGTGTTAGAGTTGTGCCCCAGCGACACGGCCGCGGCCCTCCCCGAGGAGCAGCTTAATGCGAACTAATAGTCAATTAATGGGCCAAATAACGACTCACCCTCCGGAAATCTCACGCAACTAGTGTCCCCACAAAGGGGCAGCTGGAGTAGGAAAAAATAATACCCACCCCGGGCAGCATCGATTCAGGGGAGATTTAAAAACAACCCTACAGTAAAGAGCGAGAGGCGTCGCCCCTGTGCTCCCCAAACACAGTTAACAGTCAAACAGCGTCCCGCCGGCTGCCCCGAAGGCGCCGAGGCAGAGGCGCGTGTGGCTCGGGGTGGCAGACGCTGCAAGCCGAAGCCCGCAGATGCAGCAGGCTCCCCAGAGAGACGCACGTGCTGCTGCTCGCTGTTCGGCTGGCTCGCACCCCTGGCTCTGACCAGGTCCCGAGGCTGGTCGGCTCAGAGGAGGGTTAATAACTGGCCTCCCTCTCAGCCTCGTTAGTCCCGAGACACACGGGAACGCCAGTCGTTTCCAACGGATCATCAACTAGAGAGAAACCCGTAACCTAGAGACCTGTTCCTGCACTGTTACAAGGGTTTCTGATTTATCTGGGTCAGTTCGTGAATCTTGTTTCCTTATTGCAACCCAGTGAGCAAAATACAGCGCGTTATGGGACACTATTCAAGCAGAGAAGCGAACCCTGCACACACGTGGGTAAAGTGATGACACGAGTGGCACCGCCTGCACTGCCGACAGTCGGTGCTTTTAACATCAGCTCCCCCAGACTGCATTTGTTATCGTTTCTTTTCTACACTCAGCTCCATTTATTCCACAGTGGGAAAACCGAAACACGGGACAAATACAAAAAAACCCTCAATCCAGCCTATTTATCTTCATTTGGGAGGGGCGGCATGAGAGATGTGTTTAACATTCGTTCCCACCAAAACAGCTGTCCTACCTGTACCCTCAGTAACTGAGACTTCGCCTCCATTTTGATGTAAGCGATGTAAAAGTGACCGCTTGCGTGGGAAGTGCCTTATAAGCGATCCCACACCAAACTCCCACGGTACAAATTGCACTCGCACTCAGGATAGGGTAACACAATGTGCACTGTCAAATAATCTGATCTTAATACGTGGCTAACAAAGTAAAGCCTAAGGGACGTCAGAAAGAAAGTCACAAACGAGTAAATATAAGCAATGCCGCAGTCGCCCAAGTTAATTCTCTATTGAAGAACTGCTTCTGTTATAATCTCCAAGTCTCTATTTACATAGAAACACATCTGAATTGCATCAAGAGACGGCGTTTACACGAGATTTCCAATTACAGGCGTCTGTGAGCCCTGTATCAAGGGATTAACGTGGCTAAGTGGTGTAATGCGTTACTTTCTCAATACACACCGAACATGAAAGTGTGTTATTATTTCAGAGAAGCTTTATTACATTAACGTGGATTTTCACTTGATTAGCTTTCCTGATTATCTCCGAATGCAATGGTGATTGGATGCTTTCACATATAGATACTATATGGATCACCAGCTGTTAGACACCCAGCGATACAGACGGCACATAATTTGTTGATTTGCGTCGTGATGTTTTGAATTTCTGATCAATAAACAAAGGCTCGAGACTTCTGGGAAAGTTTACATGGTGGTTTAAACAGCACAGCAGCCATTGGTTGGGTCACCCCATACTCATTGCAAAGACTATTCTGGTGACCCTCGTGCCTGAAATTATTGCCGTGGTCACCGTATTTCCTCTTTTTTGTGGTGGCTGTGTCTAAGTCTCTCTCTCTCTCTCTCTCCCACCCCCCTTCCTAAGACTGTAAGATGTCCTTCAGTGAGTGTGCTTCTGGTAAACACGAAGTTCAAAGGAAATCGTAAGTTCTACCTCCAAACTGATAAGGGTTTCGCCGAGCTGGGGAGATAATTGTGCTGCAGCAGTGTTTGCCTTGGTTCAAAGAGCAGGTGCTCTCGAGTCAGTTGCACTGCGTTTGGTAATTGAGGCGGGCAGCCAAACATATTATTTCCCAGTTCCCCTTCCCCGACAGCCTTGGTGGGAGAGGATCATGGAAAGGGCGAGGGAATGAACGATAATGGTTAACCCGCTAATAATGTCGTCACACATGGCCAGCGTCCAGCTAGAAACATCTTCACCTCTGCATTTCCCCTGAGTCCCAGTGCCTGAGACCTTCCCTTGTTTGATCACAGAGCAGAGAGGAGAGCACGTGACGGGAAGATAGCTGACAGTGCTCTGGTATATTGCCAATACACCTGTTCTTCAATCAATCCAAGCGGAGCAAGTCACGTCCTTGCTTGTTCCGACGAAGGGTTTGGGGTTTTTTAGCTGCATCGTGACATAATCGAAACTAAGGAGCTGCGGTATTGGTTTGAATCAGACAAGCGCATCTTATCTTAAGGTAAGAAACTTTTCTTAATGACCAGTATTGACAACTTCTCAGTGGATCTGTCTCAGCAAAACCAAGTGATGATCAACACATCCTGCTTCTTAAATTAGTCTGAAGGTGCTGGATCAACGCATGCTCCTTTTCTTTCCAGGTTGTATTGTTTCCAATAAAATAGCGAACCAAGTAACGCCTCTGGGTTTAGCAAGGTTACAAAATGACATTTCTCGATCATATATTAACAGTCTCTTAGACTGTATTAAGGCAGAACTGGCTGTGGAGTAAGACACCACTCCCGTGAAAGGCTATGGTCTCGCAAACCCCTTTCTAGTCCAATCCACTCACCTTTATAAAGGTAATTCACAAACAAATCAAATAAAAGAGCCTGAGGGGTCGTTGATCGTCCCAATCCCTGACGGTGTCTATAAACTTCACATCCCGAGCCTGGAATCCTGAGAATTGATTTTGATCTCATACTTTGTTTTTTGCTGCATTGAAAGATGTATTTTCCCTTACACGTGCCATTGTAATGGGTGATGAAGAGTGAGACTCCTGTTAAACATGCGAAGGAGGTAGCTGTGTAAGCCAGAACCCCATGGAGTATCGCAATAAGGATACTGCTCATAAAAGAATTAATACTTTGGCTTTCTTTTAGCTGAGTATCTCAAAGCACTGCACAGAGTTAATTAGCACAACGCCCCTGCAGAGTATTATTTGTTTGTGTGGCGGTTAATAAAAAGGGCACCCACGGAAAGTCTCTGGGCACACATGCCAAAAAGTTAATACAAAGTACAATACTAGCAAACAGAACGGACACCGCCCCCCATAAGTTCTTACTTACAAGCCTGCGTATAGGAGGGGGTGAGTGCCAGACCTGAGGACCTGCCACTGAAAACCTGGTCTTTACCGTTTAGACAGTTAAGCCTACAGATTGTCAGTAAAAGCCCCTCGTCTGATCGCAGCCGTCCTGACAAAGTACAGGGAGAAAGATGGTCTAGCAGACACTCAGGACTCCTGAGTCAGGAGCTAAACCATAGCCTCTGATGAATGCATCAATACTTTGGAATTGCACTCAGGAAAGACAAAAGAGGAGCGTTAGATGCTTTCTGTGTCTGACATCACTCTCTGTGGGCAGCCATATTCTGTACCGGTTGTAGCTTCAAGAGTTCTCCTATATATAACGTGTTGCAATAATCTAATAGAGACAATACAAAGTGTATGTCTCCACTATGGGATTATTCCGATTTTACAGAAATCGATTTTTGGAAACAGATTGTATAAAGTCGAGTGCACGCGGCCACACTAAGCACATTAATTCAGCGGTGTGCGTCCATGTACCGAGGCTAGCGTTGACTTCGAGAGCGTTGCACTGTGGGTAGCTATCCCATAGTTCTGGCAGTCTCCTCCACCCATTGGAATCCTGGGTTGAGATCCCAATGCCTGATGGGGCCAAAAATTTGTCACGGGTGGTTATGGGTAAATGTCGTCAGTCAATCCTCCCTCCGTGAAAGCAACGGTAGGCAATCATTTTGCACCCTTTTCCCTGGATTGCCCAGGCAGACGCCATAGCACGGCAACCGTGGAGCCCATTCAGCCTTTTTTCACTGTCACTGTATGTCTACTGGATGCTGCTGACAGACACGGTACTACAGTGCTACACAGCAGCATCCCCTTGCCTCTGCAAGTTAGCAAAGATGGTTACCAGCCATACTGTACCGACTGCTGCTTTGCAAGTTGGTAATGACGGTAACCAGTCATACTGTGCCATCTGCTGCTGTGATGGGTGCTCCTGGCTGGCCTCGGTGAGGTCAGTTGCGCCTGGACAAAAATGGGAATGACTCCCCAGGTCATTCTCTTCTTTAAGTTTTGTCTAATGGAGAGTCAGTTCTGCCTAGAATATCAGGCAAGCCTACTAAAGAACCAGAGAGGCAAATGGCCGCTCCAGGTCAGATCCCCATACATCCTGCAGAAATGATGAGCTGCATGCCATTCTAGGGGGTGCCCCGCAACAATCCCACCCGTTGCTTCCCTTCTCCCCCACCCCCATGGCAGTTATCCCCCTATTTGTGTGATGAAGTAATAAAGACTGCATTAATTTGAAACAACACTGACCTTATTGCCTCTGCAAGCAGAGATCAAAGAGGGAGAGGAAGGCGGTTGGCTTACAGTGAAGTAGAGTGAACCACCATGCTGCACTTTCTCAGCCTATGGCTGAAAATGGGAATCTGTGATAAGCACTAGGATAGAAGCACAGGCAGGACTGAATCTCCATTTGTGTATGGGCCTTTGGTTGACACTGGTAAAATAGGAAATGTCCCAGGATATGTATGTTGGAGGACAGTTCTAAATGGCAGCTTAATTTTTTTAACTGCAGCAAAATGTAGAGGTCTAAGTATCTGATTGTGAGCCCTGGTAGCAAGGGGTAGGCTGGAGTAGGTGCGACCCCCACGGTGCTGCTGACTGGGAGATCAGCCTGAGGCAGAAGCCTCCAGCTGGCATGATATTCCAGGCAGGAATGACTCTCCATTACACAAAACTTGAAGAAGAGAATGACCTGAAGTCATTCCCATTTTTGCGAAGATGCCCCCGGCCAACCTCACCGAAGCCAGCCAGGAGCACCCACGGGACGACAATGATGGATACCAGTCATACTGTACCATCTGCTGTCTGCAAGGCAAGGCAAGGCAAGGCAAGGAGATGCTGCTGTGTAGCGCTGCAGCACCATGTCTGCCAACAGCATCCAGTAGACATACGGTGACATTGAAAAAAGGCAAGAAATGATTTTTTTCCCTTTGCTTTCACGGGGGGGGGCTGACGACATATACCCTGAACCACCCGCAACAATGTTTTTGACCCTTCAGGCATTGGGAGCTCAGCCCAGAATTCAAATTGTTTTCAGAGAGTGTGGGAACTCTGAGATAGCTACAGTCTTCAGTCACCCCTCTCTCCGTGAGTGTCCATTTGATTCTTTGGCTTTCTGGTACACTTGTCTCAGCTCCTTAAGTTTCATGCAGCACTGTGTTGAGTCCCTGTTGTGGCCTCTGTCCATCATGGCCTTGGAGATTTTTTCAAATGTTTTGGCATTTCATCTTTTGGAATGGAGTTCTGATACAACAGACTCATCTCTCCATACAGAGATCAGATTCAGTAGCTCCCGTACGGTCCATGCTGGATCTCTTTTTTGATTCTGGGGCTGCATGGTCATCCGTGCTGATCAGTGCTCCACGCTGGGCAAACAGGAAATAAAACTCAAAAGTTCGCGGGGCGTTTCCTGTCTCCCTGGCCAGTGCATCCGAGTTCAGATTGCTGTCCAGAGCAGTCACAATGGTGCACTGTGGGATAGATCCCGGAGGCCAATAGTGTTGAATTGCGGCCACACTAACCCTTATTCAAAATGGTAATGTCGATTTCAGCACTACTCCTCTCGTCGGGGAGGAGTACAGAAATCAATTTTAAGAGCCTTTTATGTCAACAAAAATGGCTTCATTGTGTGGACGAGTGCAGGGTTAATTCGATTTAACGCTGCTAAATTTGACATAAATTCGTAGTGTAGACCAGGCCAAAGGCAAGGGTCACTGTGGTGAAGTCTATATATAAGGTCTCGTCAAAGGTGTGATTTTAAACCAATTTCAGAGCAAAAGGCTGGGTGGACACTTTTACTTTGGTTTAATTCAGGTTAGCTTAAAACTAGTAAGGGACGACAAAAGGGAAGACAGACTGTCTATCTGAGAAATGGTTTCCTACATCCAGAGTGATTTAATCTGGCATGGGAAGGTGTACCTTACATTCTCCTGCAGCAGTATGGTCCTGTTGTGTTGGAGTGGGGATTTACATTGAGGGAGGACAGGCGGCGTTGCTGCTTCCTATTTTCACCTGAGGATTTTGCCAGGGAAGGGGAGCTTGAAATCATACTGCCAGCTCCACAGGTGCTTGGTGATGGAGGCAGATGCACTGAATCAGTGCATTCTCCACCACCCTGGCCATGCCTTTTCCCTAGACAGCCATTTTTGGCTGCACTGGCCTCCTATGTCCACTAGAAGAGGCTTGCATAGACCTGGGGGTGAATTTAGCCATTTGATTGCGGCTAGACCGTCCCTGGTAACCAGGACAGCTGCTTGTCTGCTTTCAAGCATGAGGGGGCTGCAATGACACCATTTTGGAAAGTGCACATTGTTGGACAGAGCCTAATTTTCTTTAAACTCATTCACTGTTCCATTATGAATAGGACAGGAATGGGACGAAACTCTCCCCAGACTTGGTTAAAAGAACAGATCATTAGAGAAACATTGTATGATGCTAAGAGGCCCTGGAAGAGAGTGAGAGCACACAAGTATACCTGGGCCTCACTCAGCTTCCTTCCTTCCTTCTGTAGATCTAGAGCTGTGCATGGCTCAAAGTCTGCTCATGTCAGTGCTACCAACCTATTATTTCCAATCAAATTTAAAAACGAAAGTTCAAAAAAACACTCATGCTAGTGGCATATCTTCTATACAAGGAATCTGGATTACCAGCTTTGTCACCTTCCTTCCATCTTACTTAGTTACCAGAACACATTTAGAAGTGCAGAAGTGGCCCCAAGGTCTAGAAGCTGTACAATGTGATTTCATGTTGGGGGTCAGAATTCAGGTTATTCCTGAGCTCACCAGCTGACAGGATGGGAGCACTGAGTATGCTTAGCACCCAAGGTGGGGAAGAGAGAACGGATACAACAATCACAGGCAATACCATCTGCAGCATGTTCTTTAATTCTTATCAGCTCTACTACAGCTCTTGGTGTTGCTCTAGTAACATATCATTCATCTTAATTGAACTAGTGAGTCTGCTGCTAACAGCATCATTGTTTTCCCTGCAGAGAAAGAAAATAGCCGTAGACATATGTCAAGATAAGACAGAAAAAGAACTAATCCAAATACAGATTTCCAGGACTTCCAGATTTCAGGCTTCACCAAGAGCTGTAACTGAGATCCATTTCTCAGTGTCCTGTCAGTGCTGGCCATGGCAGCATAGTTTGACCTCCCTGGACATTTAGCCTGTACCCATACAGTCAGCAGCTCTGTTTTTGCCTTAAGGCAAGGGTTTCTTGGACTCCAGGATCTGGGGCAATGACTCCTTCTGTCTGTTCTGCTTCAGGGAGAGACAGGGTTCTGTCTAGCTCAGGCAGTTCTAGGTACCATATCCCTGTCTCTCTCAGACTGTATCTTCAAAATAGACCTGCCATTGGTATCTTACAGAAAGTAGCATTTATTTCACATATATCTATCATTCAACAGGGCTAAGCCATAATCCAGATCAAACAGTGAAAAAAACATTTTTAAACTTAGCCCTTGCAGGATTACATCTTTACAATAATAATTGTATTTATAAACCACCTCCCTTGGCAAGGTGCTCTGAGCAACACAGCATAACGGAACAAAAACATAGCTTAGAACATTATTAAAACAGCTCCCAGCACTTCAGATGAGAAGAACAACAAACGGGGTGAGGGAGGGGATGGGAGAGGAGCTGAAATGGTAACAAGGGGATGGAGGAGGGCTTGAAGTCTGGGACCAACAGAGGTCAAGCTAGAAAACACAAAGGGGAAAAATGATGTTTTTAGTTATTTAAAAGGCTAAAGAGAGAGGCTGAGAAGGAGAAGTGAGTTCCATGCCCACAGCAAAGGGATGACAAGCATATGCAATTGAGGATCCCTGAAAAGGTGTGGTATGGTTGAGCTCAGATCATTATATACAAGGTCCCTTCTTTAAGGCTTTTTTGTGCTCATGGAAGTGTTGGGGGCTTTATGGCTGGGTATTCTCAGTGGAGTACTCTGGAACTCAGTTCTCTGCTACTCAGAGACTCAGAGCCAGTCTCAACCAACTGCTTGTCTGCTCCATGATACTGGCAGAGCAGCTCATGCCAAGGCCCCTAGGGATCACTGAAGACTGACAAATGCATAGCTGGAAACTAGACTAGCTCACTTGTGTGTTAGCATTGTTAAAACAGATGTTAAGTTTATAAGAATGTGTTTAGTGTTTGGACTTTATGAAACGTGTGTGGGTTGCTGCATGTATTAATCTCACTTATAATATCTGTAACCTATGTTATAAGATAAGTGTTTGCTATGAAACTGGAACCCCCCCAAATCAGGAGAGAAGCATTACCTAGTGTGAATTACTAGTTTAACATAAGAGGTGGCATCTCCTGCCCAGCAAAAGAAGGCCAGATGAACCACTGTGGAACATCAGTGGACAAAAGACTGTATTAATTGCTCCCCACGCACTCAGGAAGAGCGGACAAGGCTATGTGCATGTCCCATCACAGTTTGAACTCTTGGGGAAGGGAATAAAAATCCCTGACCAGAAGGCTCTGTATCACTATGCTGCTTGGAATTTGGAGAGGGCAACATTTCTAAGCATCAGCAAGGGATCCCCAAGTTGCTTAGCTTGGGTTAGCCCTGAAGGACATAGAGAGCTTGCACATAACAGCAGCTTCTAAGACTATAACTCATTTGTGCGTCTATGTTTACTTGCTTTAACCTTGTAAATAACTCGTTTCTTTTTCCAGTTAACAAATCTTTTGTTAGTTTATTACAGGTGTGACATTGCACTCCATATGCTTTATGAAAATATGCTTGGAATGTGAATATAATGTAACTGGAATATGCTTTATGCAAAAGGGCTCTTGTAAGGTATCATTACAAAGTTTATAATCTACCGAGTGTGTTCATCCTATTTGTATGTATGTATCATTCTTGTATATAAAACTAGAAATATGACATTAACTCTAAGGTCCTATTGTAATTATGCAAAGTGTGGGCCATTAATGGTGGTTTAGAATCTTGATGTCACCTATTGACTAGGACAATTAGCTGTAGATGGTTTATTTACCTGCAACACTGGGACATGGGGGTCAGCCTGTGGGTAATGAAGAACGAGGTCTTACAGTGACATGTGACCATGTCACCTGATACTGGAATCCATCTTAAACCTGAGGCTTTTCCATTTAGAATGAAGGCTGGGAATCCAGAGAGAGAGACAAAGGATATAAAAGGGGGTGGAACAGAACAAAGGGGGCTGCAGGCATGAGAAATCCCCTAGTTACCACCTGAGCTGGAACTAACAAGAACTGTACCAGGGGAAAGGATTGAACCCAGACTAGAAGGAGTCTAGTCTGTGAAAGAAGCTTATTGGAACATCTCTGAGGGTGAGATTTACCTGGATTCAGTTTTTTAATGTATTAAGCTTAGACTTGGGGTATGGCTACACTTGGAATTTCAAAGCGCTGCCGCGGCAGCACTTTGAAGTGTGAGTGTGGTCGGAGTGGCAGCGCTGGGAGAGAGCTCTCCCAGCGCTGCATGTAAACCACATCCTTTACAGGTGTAGCATGCAGCGCTGGGAGCCGCGCTCCCAGCGCTGCCGCCCTGATTACACTGACGCTTTATAGCACTGTATCTTGCAGCGCTTGGGGGTGTTTTTTCACACCCCTGAGTGCAAAAGTTGCAGCGCTGTAAAGTGTGAGTGTAGCCATACCCTTGCATGTTTTTGTTTTATTTTGCTTGGTAACTTACTTTGTTCTGTCTGTCATTACTCGGAACCACTTAAATCCTACTTTTATACTTAATAAACCACTTTATTAATTAACCCAGAGCAAGTGATTAATATCCGGGGGAGCAAACAGCTGTGCCTATCTCTCTGTCAGTGTTATAGAGGCTAGAAAATTTATGAGTTTATCCTGTATAAGCTTTATACAGAGTAAAATGGATTTATTTGGGGTTTGGATCCCATTGGGAGCTGGGTATCTGGGTGCTGGAGAAAGGAAACCTGCTAAATTCTTTTCAGTTAAGTCTGCAGTTTTGGGGGTGTGGTTCAGCCCCTGGGTCCGTGTTGCAGCAGGCTAGCATGTCTGGCTCAACAAGACAGGGTTCTGGAGTCTCAAGCTGGCAGTGGAAAATGGGCTCAGAGGTAATTCCAGTATGTCAGGTGACAGTCCCAAGGGGGTCTCTGTGACCGAACCCATCACAACAGGAATGGCTACAAGCATTGTCTTTGATGAGAGATCTAAGGTACAATCAATCTTGGGTAAGTGACTGGTCCTTTGGGACTGGGAGTAACCTGAATATTGTTGTGATTTTTGATGTAAGGGACCATGTATCACACAGGCATGCTTTCCTGGGCGGCAAGATAGATAGGAATGCCCAAGGGGACTGTTCGTGACTCCATATTTAGGCTGTTCTAGAATGGCACATGTAAGGGAAAAATACATCTTTTAATACAGGCTGTTCTAGTGCTTGAGGAGTTCACACTGGATACTTGGTTGGTGAAATCTAGTTATAGAATACACAACCAGCTGGTTTGTGGCAGTCTACCCTGAGGTTGGCACCCATATCTGTGAGCACTCCAGATGACTTGCTATGCTCCTCCCACAAATCTCCTTGTGCTTTCTTCCACGACATTCCTTATCTCTCCCTCACCCCTGCAAATCCTTCCCGTAATCCACTGCCATCACAAAGCCCACCAAAAAGTCAGTCTAGAGTAGGAGCGACAGTTGAGTAAAGAGCACTACTTATTTATATAATTACAAAATGTAACAAAACAAATGCATTTACATATAGAAAAGATTGTCTCCCTCTTCCCCACCTTACATATGTTGCTCATCTACTTAAACTGGAAGCTCCATGTTTATCTGCATGTTTGGACAGTGCTTAGCACAGAAGTTCCCAATGTGGCCTATGGCTCACAGAGCTGACTAGAAACGTGGTGCTGGCTGTCCTCCTTCCAGCTGCTAGTCACATTAAAAGAAGCTAAAACAAGTTAACTAGTTTCCTAACAGGGCCGGCTCCAGGCGCCAAGCGCATGCTTGGGGTGGCATGCTGTGGGGGAGGGTGATCTGCCGGTTGCCGGGAGGGCGGCAGGCGGCTCCGGTGGACCTCCCACAGGCATCCCTGCGGAGGGTCCGCTGGTCCCACGGTTCCGGTGGAGCATCCACAGGGACGCCTGTGGGAGGTTCACTGGAGCCGCAGGACTGGCGAGCGGCAGAGCGCCCCCCGCCGCGTGCCACCGTGCTTGGGGCGGCAAAATGGCTAGAGCCGGCCCTGTTTCCTAATAATTACTTTCCATGTTAGAGATTGCTATAGTTCCCACGAGGCTGTTATGAAAAACAAACATAATCAGAAGACTACATTGAAAGAATATTGAGGTTGCAAAGTTAAGCAGTCAAAAGCTGGGCAAAGCCACACTTAAGATAGCCTGTGCAACTCTAATTTGGTCCCCTTGTGCATAAGAATTGAGATATGTCTCTTCAATGACCTGATCACACATCTTTTTTCCAACAGGATCTCTGCCCCATTTAATGCACAGGATGGGAATGAATAAGGGTTGTGTAGTGAATGAGGCTGTTGTCTGTAGAGCCCCTGGAAAGTGTGTAGTGAACAAAGCAGGGGACAGCAAGAAGAGATGGGATCATCTCAAGGTTAAGGCAGTTGGTACTTTTTTTTTTTTGCCCTTAATGACTCTGTGCCTCGGTTCCCCCATCTGTAAAATGGGATAAAGCCACCTATTCTCACCAGGGAGTTATAAAGTGTTTGTGAAGAATTTGGCTACTACTGTGAGAACACCATAGAAACACCCAGGAGGCAATTAATACTCTGCAATCTATGGAGGGTTTGGATGGTATGAATTAAATAAGGTCTGGGGCTACACTTTGGATGAGGAAAAAAAGCAATATTGAACAACTACCTGTTCACAGAATGAGGCAGAATTATGAGAAAGAAAAATAGTACATAAAGACTATCATAAAACATATGCGCAAAGTGAGTGAATAAAAGGTCATACAGGCAGCGTTAATTCTGACATTTCCTAACCACCGAGTGCTTGTCTTTGCAACCTTGACATTTCTTTTAATTAGGGCTATCGATTAATTGCAGTTAACTCACATGATTAACTCAAAAAAGTTATCACGATTAATTTCAATCACACTGTTAAACAATAGAATACTAATAGAAATTTATTAAATATTGTAGATATTTTTCTACATTTTCAAATATATTGATTTCAGTTACAATACAATACAAAATATACAGTGCTCACTTTATATTATTTTTATTACAAATATTTGCACTGTGAAAATGATAAAAGAAACAGTATTTTTCAATTCACTTCATACAAGTAGCATAGTGCAATCTTTTATTGTGAAAGCGCAACTTACAAATGTAGATTTTTTTTGTTACATAACTGCACTCAAACAAAACAATGTAAAACAAGTCTACTCAGTCCTACTTCTTGTGCAGCCAAATTGCTAAGAGAAAAAGTTTGTTTATATTTCAAGGAGCTAATGCTGCCTGCTTCTTATTTACAATGTCACCTGAAAGTGATAACAGACGTTCACGTGGCACTTTTATAGCTGGCATTGAAAGCTGGCAGTGCTAGATATGCTAACCATTCATATGCCCTTTCATGCTTTGGCCATCATTCCAGAGGACATGCTTCCATGCTGATGATGCTCATTAAAAAAAAAAAAAAATCAGTTAATTAAATTAGTGACTGAACTCCTTGGGGGAGAATTGTACATCTCCTGCTCTGTGTGTTACCCACATTCTGCCATATATTTCATGTTATAACAGTCTCAGATGATGACCCAGGATGTTGTTCGTTTTAAGAACACTCACTGCAGATTTGACAAAATGCAAAGAGATTTCTAAAGACAGATACAGCACTCAACCCAAAACTTAAGAATCTGAAGTGCCTTGCAAAATCAGAGGGATGGGGTATGGAGCATACCTTCAGAAGTCTTAAAAGACCAACACTCAGATGCGGAAGCTACAGAACCCAAACCATCAAAAAAAGAACATCAGCTTTCTGCTGGTGACATGTGACAGATGATGAAAATGAATGTGCATAGGTCTGCACTGCTTTGGATCATAATCGAGCAGAACCTGTCATCCACATGGACGCATGTCCTCTGGAATGGTGCTTTAAGCATGAAGGGACATATGAATTTTTAGCGCGTCAGGCATGTAAATATCTTGCAACGCTGGCTACAACAGTGCCATGCAAATGCCTGTTCTTTCTTTCAGGTGACATTGTAAACAAGAAGCGAGCAGCATTATCTCCTGTAAATATAAACAAACTTGTTTGTCTAAGCGATTGGCTGAATGAGAAGTAGGACTGAGTGGACTTGTAGGCTCAAGTTTTACATTGTTTTATTTTTGAATGCAGTTATTTTTTGTATGTAACTCTACATTTGTAAGTTCAACTTTCATGATAAAGAGATTGTACTAAAGTACTTGTATTAAGTGAATTGAAAAGTAATTTTTACAGTGCAAATATTTATAAATATAAAGTGAGCACTGTACACTTTGTATTCTGTGTTGTAATTGAAATCAATATTTAAAAATGTAGAAAACATCCAAAAATATTTATATAAATATTATTCTATTATTGTTTAACTGCACTATTAATTACAATTAATTTTTAAATCACTTGACAGCCCTACTTTCAATGTAGTTTTCTCAATGTTCTATAGGTGCAGACAGAGGGGGAGAGCTCAGCTGTGTCATGTAGGCACATCCTAGAGTAGGGCTCCTTGAGGAGGAAACAGGACTTCTGAGGCTGATAGTGCCTGTTAATGCCATGGTGGGCCTGGCCCCCTCTGTGAAGCAGTGTGAAGAAGATGGGAGGAAGATGCACTGACTTCTCCCTATTCCCCTTAGGGAGCCGTGTACCCCACAGGAAATAATCCCTGTGCTCATACAAATGCAGGGATGGTGACTGTGACTCGCCTTTGCACTGGATGTGGAGGGGAGGCTCCCGGTGCTCTGCTCGCACCAATTATGTTCTGGCCCATTCTGCATGTAAATGTCAGATATGCATCCAAAAGGCAAACAAACCAAGGTACCATCATATTCAACTCGATTCCTGTGGTGACTGTCATGTTGTCTCTATTCAGGGAAGAGAAAAGCAGCCACATGAAAGGGTGGAGCAGCACGTGACATGAGTCAGCACAAAGGTGGCAAAGTGGCAGCTAGGCAGGCAAGCCATCATGACCGGCCGCAAAATCAATGCAGAAGCTGCCAAACCAAAGAGGCCCCTACATAGTTGTGTAACAAGAAACCCAATGAACAAAACAACCTATGCTCCTCCAAGTGGCTTACCAACATAACAAACAGCCAGAAAGCCCTTCATGATGAGACACCTGCAGAAATACCAACAAAGAAACAGCAGGAGCTCTAAGGGTATGGCTACGCTATGAAATTAGGATGATTTTATATAAGTTGATCTTTAGAAAGCAGTTTTATACAGTTGATCATGTATGACCCCACTAAGGGCAGTAGGTCAGCGGAGTGCATCCTCAGCACCATGGCTAACATCGACTCACGGAGTGGTGCACAGTGGGTAGCTGGCCCATAGTCCCCGCTGCCCACTGGAATTGTGGGTTAAGTTTCCAGTGCTGACGGGGCAAAAACGTTGTGGATGGTTTTCGGTACATGTTGTCAGTTTCCCCTCCCTCCCTCCTTGAAAGCAATGGCAAACAATCATTTTGCACTTTTTTTCCTGGGGTACTTATGCAGATGCCATAGCTTGGCAAGCATGGAGCCCGCTTAGCTCAGAGCTGCTGTTGTGAGCATTGTAAACACCTCACGCATTATCCTGCAGTATGTGGCGAATCTGGCTAGGAGCCATCAGAATGTGCCTTTAGATATTTAAAAGCCCTCCGGCTCTGTTTGCTGACTAGGTTAAACCTCAGCGCAACCAATATTCCCATTGTTATTGCTGCTTGCTGTGCGCTCCATAATATCTGTGAGAGTAAGGGGAAAGACATTTATGGCAGGGTGGGAGGTTGAGACAAATAGCCAATTTTGAACAGCCAGACATCAGGGCGATTAGAAGAGCACAGCTAGGTGCGCTGTGCATCAGAGAGGCTTTGAAAAACAGTTTCATGACTGGCCAGACTATGGTGTGACAGTTGTGTGTGTTTCTCCTTGATGCAAACCCGCTCCCTTTGTTGAATTACTTCCCTGTAAATCAATCCCCCTCCCCTCTTCGACCACAGTTGGCAAAGGAAATAAAGCCTCTATTGTTTCAAATCCATGCATTCTTTATTTATTTTTTAAAAAATGAGATCACTGACAAGGTAGCCTGGGTGGGGTGGGGGAGGAGGGAAGGACAAGGCCACATTTTTAGTGTGGTTACAATAAGCAATCAAAGCTGTTTGAATGACAGCCTTCTGTTGCTTGGGCCATCCTCTGGAGTGGAGTGGCTGGGTGCTTGGAGCCTCTTCCCCCTCCCCGTGTTCTTGGGCGTCTGGGTGAGGAGGATATGGAACTTGGCGAGGAGGGCAGGTGGTTATACAGTGGATGGAGTGGCGGTCTGTGCTTTTGTTGCCTTTCCTGCAGCTCCACCAGATGCCTCATCATGGCCATTTGCTCCTCCATTAGCCTCAGCATCTCCTCCTATGTATTCTGATCACACTCACTGTATGCTTTCCTGGCCTCTGCCACTGAATCCCTCCATGCATTAAGCAGTGCCCTATCAGTGCAGGAGGACTCGGAAAACATGTCATTGTGAGTGCATTTTTTTCATCTTCTAATCTGCGATAACCCCAGGGACGGAGTTGATACAGGGAACATAGAAACATTTGCACCTAGGAGAGTAAAATTTCAGAAGATACATTTCTGAGAACAAAAGAGAGACTCTTTCACAGTGAATCAAGCAATTCACAGCAGACAGCACATGTGCTTTAGATACAAGGTTGTATTTTGCCTTTTACATTGAATGCCTGCTGGTATGGTGACACATCACACATGGCTGGGCAACAGAATTCAGTTTCCGGGCAGCCATGGTAAGCCAAAGGGTACGCGGGGTTGGCTTCTTCCGCCTTCATAATATGTGGGAATGGTTTCAGACTGCAGCGCCCTCCTTTCCCATAGCAAACAATGCCAGTTGGGTTTGCCATTTAAAAGGAGGGGCTGCTTTCGGGTGGATGTGCAGCACACCCCTACCCCTCACTGCATGGCTAGTCTCTGGGATGATCCCTTTTAGCCAAGCGCAAACAGCCCAGCATGAATGGGGTCCTTTTACTGTTCCCTTACAAAAATTCCCCTATTTCAACTAGGTGACCATGAATGAGATCACTCTCCTGAGACTGACACAGAAAGATAAAGACCAAATGTTGCATGAATGTGACCAAAACCCAGGACCATTTGCTGCCATGCTTTGTGATGCAATGATTCCAGACTACTTGCTACTGGCTTGGTGTGGTAAAGTGTCCTACCATGGAAAATGAAATAAGGCAGTCCTCCTCAGAAACCTTCTGCAAAGGTTTTCAGAGTACATCCAGGAGAGCTTCAAGGAGATGTCACTGGGGGATTCCTGCTCCATTCCCAGACATGTTAACAGACATTTCCAGTAGCTGTACTGGCCACAAATGCATCCTAATTCTTCAGGGCAAATCAAACATTAAACACAATTGCTTTTAACCCCTGTAATGTAGTTACAAATGTACACTCAGCAGAGGTGCCTTCTCCATCTTCAGGGCCTGGGAACCCACCTTGGAAAGGTATTGGCTCCAGGGTGATGAAAAGGTCCCGGCTGCCGGGGAGAACAGATTCTCTACTTGCCTGCTGTGCATTCTCCTCCTCTTCATCCACAAATCCTCCTCCCTGTTGCATGAGACTCCTCCCTTCCCCCCTTGAGGGGTCCATTGACAGTGGTGAGGTACTGATAGGGTCCCTCCTTAGAATGGCATGCAGCAGATCATAGAAGTGGCATGTATGGTGCTCTGATCTGGAATGACCATTTGCCATCTTTGTCTTGTAGTAGGCTTGCTTGAGCTCCTTAATTTTCAAGCAGCACTGCTGTGTGTCCCTGGTGTAGCCTCTCCCCACCATGCCCTGTACAATTTTGGCATCTGTATTAGCATTTCTTCTGCTGGATCAGAGTTCTGCCTGCACCGATTCTTCTTCCCATACAGCAATCAGATCCAGTGTCTCCCATTTGCTCCATGCTGGAGCTCGTTTGTGATTCTGGGACTGCATGATCACCTGTGGTGCTGAGCTCACCATGCTGACCAAATAGGAAATGAAATTCAAAAGTTCCCGGGGCTTTTCATGTGTACCTGTCTAGTGCATCGGAGTTGAAAGTGCTGTCTAGAGCAGTCATGTTGGAGCACTCTGAGATAGCTCCCAGAGGCCATACCATCAAATTGAACAATGCTCCGTCTGCACTACCCCAAATTTGACCCAAGAAGGTTCATTTTAGCGCTACTCCCCTTGTCAGGGAGGAATATAGCAGTCAATTTTAAGAGCACTTTAGGTCGACAAAATGGGGTTGGTTTGTAGCCACATTGCTTATAAAAATAGACCTAACGTGGCTAAATTCAACCTAACCTCGTAGCATAGACCAGCCCTAAGTGGCCAAAAGGGAGAAGAGATGTGATTAGATAGAGCCATGCATAGTGCCGATTGCAACAATACTTGATCATCACAGCCCATTTTTGTGACTTGGGCTGCCATCTTTTGCCAAACAAAACAAAACAGCAAACAAAAAACAGATTATTAAGGAGGAAGAATGATCTTTCTTATCATTCCTTCCTCTCCCTCCCCTACTAGTCTCCTGTAGGTTCTTACCTTCTTTTTGTTCAACCACATGCTTCATTTTTGTTTTGTTTTGTTAATAGATCTGTCAAAGGGCACTTGACTCACTGCTGGATCATCTTCTTTTAGCCATAGCTGGTGATTAGCTCTGCAAGCCTGACTCCCTCTTCTCATGGCTCCTTGGCACATAGTCTGGCTCTCTTGTGCTGCAACCTCTCTTGTTCCTTAGGACCTGCTGCCTCCTCTTCGTGGCTTAGCCCTCTGGCCAACTCATAATAGTCCTCCTCTTCCTGCGTACTCTCAAAGTCTTCCACACAGTTCCAGACAGTCCTTAAGCCCACTACCGTGGCTGAGCCATTCCTTCAGTGAGTGGAATAAATGATCCCAGACAGTTTTCAAGTTCACTGCCAAGATTGTGACTCATTCAGTGGCTTGTACAGAGCAGGCCAGAGTTCCTTTATACTCAGTTCTAGTCCAGGGGTTCCCATCTCCAGCAGCTGAGGTCTGTACTACCCCAAACCTTCCCGCCACTCCCCTGGAGTGCTTCTTACCTTGCTTATTCCAGGCTCACCTTCTCCACCCTTCTAGCTAAACCCCTCTCTCCTTGGTCTGCTAGACAAACCCTTCCTCTTGGGTCTCAATCCCTTTTTCGCCCTTGTCCTAGACAGAGTGACTACCACTCGCCTCCCTGCAGCCTTCCTTTCTGCTACTAGCTCCTTGGTTTTATAGAACCCCACCTGTTCCTGCACAGGTGAGCTCCCCTTAATTAGGGCTTTCCTCACAGCCTAAATGTCCGCCAGTGCGCTATCTAACAGGTTAACTGGCCCATCTGGCCTAAGTAAACCCCTTCAGGGTGAGTGTGGGGAGAACCTCCCATCCACAAGGTCTGGTTTATTATATTACAATACAAAACCAACCAACCAACCAAAAAAAAAAAATCTAAAATCCATAATAAACTGACAACTTACTCATCAGTACAACTTTCCAGTGGAATGTAAGAAAAGGGAATATGGCTCATACACACACAAGATACTCGTACTGAGAAGATTTTCAGCTGTATGATTCCAAATGAGAGGAATGATTGTAAATTGTCATGCTTGAGAGCATTACATATCTGAAATTTATAAGTCAAGAAGATGGAACAGATCCATTATAGATTTTATATTTATTTTATTTATCCAGTGGTCTTTATGAAGCGGAGCAGCATACTCTCAACCCCAAAGGATTACTTTAATGATTGAGGTTAATATTATATCTACATTTTGTGATACTCGGTCCTAATCTTTGCCAGGGGAGAGACAAGTGATCAGTCAAAATGGTTTACTGTCTAATTTGTTTATTTTCCTTTTTTTAAAAAAATGTGCCCATTGGAAAATTAAGACACTGAAACACGAGTCTCCCTCTAACAGGCTGGTGCTTTGTTAGTCTACTGGAAAATCCAAGGAGCGCTACTCTCTGGGATTGGAGGACACACATTGGCACACACAGATTTAACTGAACGTGTCACAATAATAAGATTTTATGATCCAGACATGCCATCTCTCTCTGTTTAATTATAGCTTCAGTGGTATACTGAAGTTCTAATTGGCTGAGTTCTCATGTTTAGTCTTACCCAAGCCTTTTTCACTTACTCACAACTTTCTCAGACAAATTTCTTTGCTAAGTTAAGGCTAATATATCTCATGTTTGGTCTTGGCTTCCAAATAATTATTTTTATTATTTAAAGAAAGTTTGAGACAATTTGGTTTAGCAGTTTGAGTTATATGAACAACAAGACATGGCTGCACATGGAGAAGGAAGGCCAGGATACAAGAAGAATGGAAAACGCGTTATCGGTGCAATCTATACGAGGTCTGCATGACCAAATCAATCAAGGTGATTATTTAAGAGATCAGACTACATGTTATAATTGTCCCTTCTTGCCATAACATCTTGGAATTTTAAGATTATCGTTTGAGTCCTTAAGTGTCTTAACATTAATTATCCTTATTTTTTGCAATTCATAAATACAGAGTATGGGTCAAATTGTAGCTGTGTTGGTACACTAGAAGAAAGGGAGAGAAAAGTGAATGGCGTCAGCTAGAACAGTGTAATTATCTCCATCCTCTGAGGTTGCTGGAATGCCACAGTATGCCAACTTCTTTCAGATATTGGGAACATGTAACATGTACCACTCACAGCAAGAGGTTAAAGTGCTCCAGCAGCCAGGCCCCAGTTTCTAGCACATGGTTGCTCTGACTAGGCACTCTGCCAAATGCCTTCAGTGGAACACTTCTTCCAGATCCTTCCAATACCCTGAGGCAGAACCCGAGTGGATATAAATCACCATAGCTCCACTGAAATGAAGGAAGCGATGACAATTTAACCCAGCTTACGTACTAGCTCATGTCTCACTAACCCACTCTTCCCCAGCTGTCCTCCCAACTGCCTGGAACCTTCCCTTATGCTGTCACCTCTCATCCTGCACTCAGGAGAGAGAACAGCAGATTCATTATGAATCTGAGCAGATGCTTCATGCTGCCTTCTGCTGACCAGATTCAGCACACCACTATCACAATATGCACCTGTTTGAGACTGTTGTAATTAACTTCTTCATTATAGTTATATTTACATATGTATTATTTGTATAGCATCAACAGCATGCTTGGCACTGACTGAAAAGAGGCATTCTTGAGGTAATGGCGCTAACTATTATAGTGATCATATGTTGTGATATGCTTTTATTTTTTTAAGCACCTTTCTCATAGTGATTCCAACATCTTGCCTGGTGAACTGAAGTAGGTTGCATCCAAAACCAACCTGTAATGGGCCATGACTCACCACTGCGGTGCCTCCTGCTGGCCATCCTGGGAATTAACTCTGGTTTGCCAGTGTGCCCTCATCTAGTGGTATCTTGTCACCATCGCTTCTGTTGTCAGAACCTGTGTTGCTCTCAGGACTGCAGTGTCCTCTTCTGGATGCAGCCCTCTGGCTGTGCCCCACTCAATTCTCTCCCCCCGACTTCAGGGGGGCTGGCAGTCCTCTGCCCTGCCACTTGCCTCAGTGGCAGGCTTCAGTCCAGGGTCTAGCCACCTGTGTCAGCGGCAACTGGGGCCAAAGGGGGTGGGGAACCCGGGCCCACCTGCTACTCCAGATCCCAGCCCTGGAACTCTCTAGCTTGCAATCTTGCACTGTGACACCTCCAACCCCTGCCATCAGTTTCCCTGGGTCACTTCCCCACAGTCCTAGCACCTTCTATGCCCTTATATGAGGGCCTCAGTCTGGCAGCAGTCAACCGGGAGCTCACTCAAGCTCCCTTGACCCGGCCAATCACTGCTCTAACCATGGTGAAGTCTCTTCTCCCTCCTTCAGGGTAGCCAGTCCTCCCTCCTCAAACTCCAGGGAATGACTGAAGCTGCTCTGTTCAGCAGCCTTTCTTATATGGTCCAGCCTAGCCCTAATTGGCTGTCTCTCTCTAAACCTTCTCCCAATTGGCTGTCTCTACAAGCCCTTTCCTAATTGTCTGTCTCCTGCGTAGCCTCCTCAGGGCTCCTTTAACCCCTCTTCTGCAGATGCCCCACTACATAACCTGATTTTTTTTGTGAGGCTCTTTTGGCTCAGTCAGGTAACAATAGCCCTTTTAGACCCCTAGTTCTCAACAGTGAGGATTCTCATGTCATTAATTCTAAATCACATTCCTCTTGGAGCTTAACTTTCCAGTAGTTACCATTCAGTCTACTGCTGAGGGTTAAGCACTGAGCATTCCTGGTAGTAACTCCATAGTGAAAAAAAAAACAAAACCCCCCCACAAAACCGCTTGAGATCTGGGGATATCACTTTGGTCTATCTATCCAAATAAGATCCTTCTGCCTGCTTCAGAAGATGGGTTTAGTGGATGCTTTTCTCTTCCTTCTTTCTGGGAACTGCAGCATCTCAAATATTCACTTAAGGTATTTGATGGAAACAACGTTATTGGGGTTCTCACATATGGGGGAGGATTATTATTAGACAAGCCATTAACTTGTTTTCTCCCACTTAGTGCAGTAGAATCCTGATTAGCCATTAATTCCTTTTGTATTGACTCTCAATTATCCAAACTGATTTAGGGTGTGTCTTTACTGCAGAGTTAACTTGTGTGATTGGCACATGGGTCAGTCTTGCCTGGGAGTGAGGAGCCACACCTCAAAACCCTACCCGAGTTACTGTGTCCTCCCTGCTGCCGCATTCTCCATATGTCTCATTAGGACTTTTGGGGGGTATATCCCATGGTTCTTTGCGCTTCCAGTAAACTGAGGCACATTCATTCTCAATGAATTGTGGGAGAACTTGTCTGTCTGTTCAGGCACACATGGTGAACTGTGGGTAGGTATTGGAAGAGTATCAGCACTCAAGTGATTTAGCCTGTGTCCTTACTGCAAAATGGGCAGGTTAACTCTGCAGTGAAGACATACTATCAGCGTCACCAAAGCAATTTGTAAAGGGCC
Organism: Chelonoidis abingdonii; assembly: GCF_003597395.2. NCBI lineage: Eukaryota > Metazoa > Chordata > Testudines > Testudinidae > Chelonoidis > Chelonoidis abingdonii. The sequence goes on along the minus strand of NC_133774.1, from coordinate 50,734,809 downwards.
TGATTCAACGACCATTGAAATCAATGGAAAGACTAATTGCCTTCAGTGAAGGTGGATCAAGGGCAGTAACAAGGATCATATTGAATTTTAACAGAGATATTTGTATTAAATTTCTGGGGGACAAATTCAGTGCTGGTATAAACAGACACATTGCTAACTGAAATCAATGAGAATTGTATCTGTTTATGCCAGACTGAATTCAGCACTATCTCTCTTCCCTAAAAGCGTGAGAAAGAGAGAGGGAGAAAGAAAGGCATCCCCTCTGCAAGGAGAACAAACATGTCTTATTATATGGCCTGTGCAATCTGTCTAGAATTCTTGATCACACTCACTTGTCTGTCTCTTTTCTTGGATAAACTAAACTTCAATTTAAAGTGGCTCTTTGGAGATTGACATTTTATGTTTTCTCTCTCATTCTGTCAGTGAAACGTCTATTCTACATACTGCCCATAAAAACGTCTATTTTACATACTGCCCATAAAAACGATTTAATTATTTTTTTGGCATTATGTTAGTTTGTATAAAGAACATTCCACAAGTTAAATGGACAGAAAGAGCTCAGTACCCAAATGCCAGTTATTTTTGTGTCTAAATGGGAGCTGAATTATTCAGAAAATCTGGCCCACAATGGTTGTCACAGTTCCTGAGCTCTGACCACTTCTGGTCTCTTTAATGGCGTGAAGCCCCCTCAGTTGCTTGGCTTCAAGCCATCACTTCCCTCTTGGGGTGGAGTCACTTGGTTCTTCCACTCTCAGATCAGGCCTTGGGTTGCAGGCCCCAGGTGCTAACAGTTGTTACTTCAGCTGGCTTGATTTATCTTCAGCACCTGCAATTCTGTTCCCTCCAGAAACAAAGATAATGGTAACCAGTAACTCATCAGCCTTCTTGAAGCAAAGCATTATTTATTTCAAACACAACATTTAAGAAAAAAACAGATCTTAAGAACAATCAAGCAGTCTGTCTGCACATCTGCCTTTCTCTACGGCTTACCATTCCCTGGATCTGGGGAATAGGCTGACCAGATAGAACTTGTCAAAAATCGGGACAGGAAGTGGAGAGTAATAGGTGCCTATGTGAGGAAAAGGATCCAAAAATCAGGACTGTCCCTATAAAATCAGGACATCTGGTCACCCTACTGGGGAAAGATCCAACTCTTTCACATGCCTGCACAGACCCTCTCTCTGTGTCAGCCTATCTTCCTGACAGCTGCTGACAACTGACCCCTCTTGTTGTCCAGAGAAAGAAGAGCTTTTTAACTTTTCTTTTGATCGCCTGGCCCCTAGCTTTGGTAAAACAAAGCTTGCAACTTGTTAGAGACATGATCCTTGAAGTTAACAGTCTGCCCTATTGTCTTTCAAGTATGTGCCTGGACATTCTTATCTGGGGATAGTGTTGTCTTCCGCACAGACCTCACTGAAATCGAACCATATAAGCATATAATAAACATTCCACTACTCTCAGTGTAAGTTATACAATCTATCAGAATAACTAAGGGCATGTCTACACTACAAAATTAAGTTGACCTATGTTATGTTGACTTACAGCCTTCTGTCGGTGGTGTGTGTTTTCACCAGGAGTGCTTCCACCGACTGAAGACGGGCAGTATTGGAGGCTGAGAGCCAGGGCTTTCAGCTCCATGCAGCTCCCCACTGGGAGCTCAGCTGACTCTGGGCTTCTTGCCTCTAGTGAGGACATCCACGCCTGGAGTCCAGTTGGCTACTGTGCTCCCAGCAGGGATTTGGGAGCCAGGAACCTAGACACTGACATAGTTAGGCCGACATAAACTGCCTTAAGTCAACCTAACTGTAGTGTAGACCAAGTCTAAGTTGCATATCAGTATTCTTAGGTTATTATGATTTCCACATCTGTCACACTAGCTATCGAGGAAAGGACTAATTACCTTCTACCTCTCTCACTTGTGAAAAGATTGATGTTCGTTATATGATGTGAAAAACAGGGTTGTATTTTTAAAAAGGAGAATGAAGAAACCTTTGTCTCTTGCAAAGTGGTGCTGGAGTTTATCAACATTTTACATGTGGTACCTTCCACATCAGGATTTCAAAATGCCTAAACAAGAATTAAACACCTATATATAGATGAACATCATTTGTTGAGGAAGAGTCAATGTGATTTTAGTAAAGGGAAATCATGCCTCACCAATCTACTAGAATTCTTTGAGGGGGTCAACAACATGTGGACCAAGGGGATCCAGTGGATATAATATACTTAGATTTTCAGAAAGCCTTTGACAAGGTGCCTCACCAAAGGCTCTTATGCAAAGTAAGCTGCCATGGGATAAGAGGGAAGGTCCTCTCATGGATTGGTAACTGGTTAAAAGATAGGAAACAAAGGATAGGTATAAATGGTCAGTTTTCAGAATGGAGAGGTAAATAGTGGTGTCCCCTAGTGGTCTGTTCTGGGACCAGTCCTATTCAACATATTCGTAAATGATCTGGAAAAAAGGGGTAAAACAGGGATCTCAAACTCAGTTTACTGTAGGGCCAGTGCTAGTTCTCAAATCCTCCCAGTGGGCCAATAATATCACTCATGCCACCCAGAACTCGCCCCCCAAAATTCCTCCCCCCAAAAACTTCACCCCAAACCTGCCTAAGGTTCTGGGAGGGAGTTTGGATGGGGCAGGAGATCTGGGGTAGGGGATTGGGGTGCAGGGTTCAGGCTCTGGGAGGGACTTTGGGTGCAGAAGGGGTGAGAGGTTGGGCTCTGGGAGGGAATTTGGGTGGGGAAGGGTGTCTGGAGTGCAGACTCTGGGATGGAGTTTGGGTGCTGGGTGCAGACCCTGGGCTGGGGCAGGAGGTGGAGGTGCAGGCTCTTGGAGGGAGTTTCAGGGTGAAGGGTGTGGGGAGGGGGGTGCAGGCTCTGAGAGGGAGTTTGGCGGTGGGAGGGGGTATGGGAAAGGGGTGGGGGTGCAGGATCTGGGAAGGGGTCAGGGGGTGCAGCACTTACCTGGGGCTCCAAGGCGGGTCAGGCTGGAGGCCTCCGTGCACTGCTGCCACCAGGCACCACCTCCGCAGCTTCCCATTGGCTGCAGGGGTGCTCGTGGAGGGGGGAGGGCAGTGCACAGAGGTACAACCCCGCCCTGGGGCCTCAGGGAGGGTCTGGCAGCCACGTGGAGCAAGCAGACCCAGGCCATTTTATGTCACCAGGGGGACATGTGGGAGAGAGCATCTGGGGGCAACAGGCGGGGCCAGGGCTGGTGCTTCCATTTAGGCGACCTAGGTGGTCGCCTAGGGCACCGGGATTTGGGAGGGCGGCAATTCGGTGACGGGGGGTCCTTTCGCGCTCTGGGTCGTCGTCGGCAATTCTGCGGTGGGTCCTTCACTCTCTCTGGGACCCACCGCGGAAGTGCCCTGAAGACTGGGAGGGCAGAAGGACCCCCACCACCGCAGAATTGCCGCCAACAACCGGGAGCGTGGAAGGACCGCCGCCTTGGGTGCCAAAAATCCTGGCACCGCTCCTGGGCAAGGCCAAGGGAGAGAAATTGCTGGAGTCCCACAGGCCATACTGGGGAGGTTCTCGGGCTGTAGATGCCCTCAGGCCGGGACTTTGAGACCCCTGGGGTAAACAGTGAGGTGCAGAGGATACAAAATTACTAAAGATAGTTAAGACCCAGGCAGACTGTGAAGAGCTACAAAAGGATCTCTCAAAACTATGTGATGGGGTCTAAATTAGTTGTTACCACTCAAGAATGAGATCTTGGAGTAATTGTGGATAGTTCTCTGAAAATATCCCCTCAATGTGCAGCGGCAATCAAAAAAGTAAACAGAATGCTGGGAATAATTAAGAAAGGGATAGATCATAGGACAGAAAATATCATGTTGCCTCTATATAAAATCCATGGTATGCCCACATCTTGAATACTGTGTGCAGATGTGGTCACCCCATCTCAAAAAAAAAAAAAAAAGATATATTGGAATTGGAAAAGGTTCAGAAAAGGGTAACAAAAATCATTAGGGGTATGGAATGACTTCCATATGAGGAGAGATTAATTAAACGAGGACTTTTCAACTTGGAAAAGAGATGGCTAAGGGGAGAGGTCTGTAAAATCATGACTGATGTAGAGAAAGTAGATAAGGAAGTGTTGTTTACTACTTATAACACAAGAACTAGAGGTCACCAAATGAAATTAATAGGCTGCAGATTTAAAAAAAATAAAAGGAAGTATTTCTTTGCACAACACACAGTCAATCTGTGGAGCTTCTTGCCAGAGGATGTTGTGAAGGCCAAGACCATAAATTCATGGAGGATAGGTCCATCAATGGCTATTAGCCAAGATGGGCAGGAATGGTGACCCTAGCTTCTGTTTGCCAGAAGCTGGGAATGAGTGAAAGGGGATGGATCACTAGATGATTACCTGTTCTGTTCATTCCCTCTGGGGCACATGGCACTGGCCACTGTCGGAAGACAGGATACTGGGCTAGATGAACCTTTGGTCTGACCCAGTAAGGCCATTTTTATGTACTATAGATTAATAGATTTTAAGGCCAGAAGGAATGCTTCTGGATAACACAAGTCATAGAATTTTATCAAGTGATTTCTGCTTCAAGCCCATTATTTCTGGTTGAGCTAGAACAGTGGTGCCCAACCTAATTACGGAGGAGGGCCACATAAACCTAAGCAAGACCTTGTGTGGATCAAACGGATTCCACATATTTTAATAAGTTTTAAAATTACCTGTACTGGTATAGCTTTTACGTTGAGCTTGTTTCAAATGTTTTTAGATACTGTATGTAATACTGTACATAGAAACAACCTATTTACAGACTTGTGTAAACTAAAATAATGTCCACAATGATGACAAAACACTAGTATACTGTGTTGAAGCAGGCTGCGAGCTTGATGAAATGCTCTGGGCAGGGGGCATAGGTTGGGCACCCCTGAGCTAGAACATCTTTTAGAAAACACCCCATCTTGACTTAAAGACTTCACGTGACAGAGTGTCTTCCATATCCCTACGTAACATGTTCCAATGCTTAATTACCCTCACTGTTAAAAATGTGTACCTTACTTCTAGCCTGAATTTGTCTTGTTTCAGCTTTCAGCCATTGGATCTTGCTAAGCCTTTGTCTGAGAGATTAAAGAGCCCTCTACTATCAGAAATCTTCTCCCAGTGTAGATATTTATAGATTGTGATCAAGAAGTCAAGCTGTCCTGCAGTGACTCAAGAGAATGGGTACCAACATCAGGGCAGACTGCTAAGAACCAGGGTATCAACCCCAAATTGGTTATGAGTTCTGTATTTAGATTTCACCAGCCAATTATCAAGTGTAAATTCCACAAGCACTGTAACAGCCTTAACATGGAATCACAAACAGTCTCCTTGGGCATGCTGATCTATCTTGTCCCCTAGGTAAGCCTGCCTTTGTGATAGATGGTCCTTTACACCATGAGTCACAGCAGCATTCAGCTTCCAGTCCCAAAGGAGCAGTCACTTACCCCAGGTCAATTGCACTTTAGATCTCAAACCAAAGACAATGCTTGCATCCAATCCTACAATAAACTATCTAAAGATTTATTAAATAGGAAAAGGAGATAAGAGGGTTATTTACAAGGTTAAAGCAGGTAAACATATATACACAAATCTTAAATTTAAAAAGATAATATATGCATCTATAATAAGAAAGCTGTATGTCCTTTAGGTTTAATCCAGACTTGGTAGCTAGGGATCCCTTGCTTATGCCTAGAAAACTATCCCCCAGAGTCCAAGCCGCAATGAGATCCAGTTCTCCTTGTAACTGGTTTTTATTCCCTTCACCCCTTCTGTTTTGAGCTGCAAACTCATCTGCTGGGAGGAATTCACTTGCAAAACCCATCTTAATGGGGAGCAGGAGTAAACAACAAAGTATATTGTCCTCATTAATGTTCCACTCTAGTCTATCTAGTGCCATTGGGCCTTTCTTGCTGCGCAGGATATAACCCCTTCTGTTAGAGACCAGCATTTCACACTAGTTAATATCTCTTTCCTGTTTGGTGATTTATACAAGTTACAGAGGCTACAGTGTAAAGACTCAGTTATCTTACAATATGGAATACAGATGTTGTAAGTGAGATTAATGCATAACAACTCACACACATTCCATAAAATCCTTTTGATAAATTACATAAATTGAGCTTTTTAAGTCTCTCACTGTAAGGTGGGTTTTCTAGATCTCAAATAATTTTTCTAACTTTTTGCTGAATTTTTCTGAATTTGTCCAAATCCTTTAAAAAGTACGGACACCAGAACTGGACACAGTAGTCCAGTAATGGCTTGCTAATGTTATATACAGTGAAAGAATTTCTTAATCTATATAATATATCATCCAGTACTTTCCAGACAAAGAACAGAAATATTTATCAAACACTTTTGCCTTTTCTGCATCATGATTCACAATTTTAACATCCCTATCTATTAGTGAACCTAACCATTGATAGGATTTCTTTTACTCATGACATATTTTACAAATTCCTTCTTCTTATCCTGATCCCTATCAGCCATTGATTTTTCACTGATGCCCTTCGCTACCCGTAACATTTTTCTGCATTTCATAAGTGCTAATTTATAGTCATTGCTATAAATGTCCCTCTTTTTCACTTTATTATACATTTAATTTTTTATGCTGCTTTTTGTGGATTCATAGAGTTTGGGGGTTAGAAGGGTCCACTAGATTATTACGTCTGATTCCTGTTTCACAGGTGTAGCGGGGCGACGACTCACCGCTGTGGTGCCTCCTGCTGATTGTCCAGGGAATTAGCTTTTCCAGCTCCAGAGTGCCCTCTGTTGGCCAATGTCCCTCTTACTGCTGGCCCCCATGTCCCTCCCAGACCCCAGTTCCCCTTTAAGTTGGATGCTGCCCCCTGGCAGTACCCCCATAGACCCTCCTCGGGGAACCCCCAAACCCCTATCCCCACCTCACCTCAGTGGCTACTGCCAGTCACCATCTAGCCCCTGTTTACTGGAGCAGTCTGTAAAGGTCACTCATCATTGGCAAGGGGGATTTGGACCTGCTGCCTCTGCCTACCCTGGGCTGGGCCTCTGCAACCCCGATACCCTTCTCAGCCTTTAACAAGGCCTGCAGCCTGGGGAGTTTCCAGGCTGGAGCTCCCCAACTCCTTTGGCCTTCTCCCAGCCCTGCTCCACTCTAGGTCCCCTATTCTAAGCTCCCCAGCAGCCAAGCCCATCTCCCTCCACAGCTAGAGAGAGTCTGTCTTTTGGCTTCTGGCCCCAGCCCTCTTATAAGGGCCAGCTGGGCCCTCATTAAACCAGCTACCTCCTAAGCTTCCCCAGCTTAATCCTTCTTACTCTGCTTCAGCCATCTCCAGGGCTGCTTTCACTCTTCCAGGGCCGGAGCGGGGTGATCACCCCACTACAACAGGCAATTACTTTTCACTCCATTACCCCGTATTGAGCCCAAGAAATTGTGTTTGATTAAAACATAACTTCCAGAAAAAATATACAGTCTTGATTTGAAGACATCAACAGATGGAGAATCAACCACTTTCCTTAGCAGTTTGTTCCCATGTTTAATTACCCTTTGGGTTCAAAATTTGTGCATTTTTTCGACTTTGAATTTATCTGGCTTCAGCTTCCTTCCAGCCATTAGTTCTTGTTATGACTTTCTCTACTAGATTAAAGAGTCCTTTATACCTGGGATTTTCTCCCCAGGAAGATCCTTATACACCATAATCAAGTTAGTGCTCAATCTTTGTGATAAGATAAACAGATTGAGCTCTTTAAATCTCTCACTGTGACGCATTTTCTCCATTTCTTGAATAATTTTTGTGTCTCTTTTCTGCACTCTCTCCAATATTTCAGCACCCTTTTTAATATACGGACACCAGATGCAGTATTGCAGTATCTGTCTCATGAATGCTGTAGACAAAGGTAAAATCACCTCCCTGCTCATACTTGCTGCTCCCCTGTTTATACAACCAACGATTGCACTAGCCCTTTTTGCTACAGTATCACACCGGGAGCTCACATTCAGTTGATTATCCACTACGACCCTTAAATCCTTTTCAGAGTCGCTGCTTTCCAGGATACAATCCCCCATTCCTAGGCATGGACTAGATTCCTTGTTCCTAGATGCATAATTCTGCATTTGGTTGTATTAACATGTATTTGGTTTGAATGCAGCCTGGTTACCAAGTGATCCAAATGGCTCTTCATGACTGCCCTATCCTCATCATTTACCACTCTACCAATCTTTTTGTTATCTGAAAATTTTATCATCAGTGATTTTATATTTGCTGCCAGACCACTAATGAAAATGTTGAATAGCATTGGGCCTAGTGCCAATCAGTGATGATTCCCCACTGACAACTGCTTTTTGAGAGCTGTCAGTTAGTCAGTTCTTAATCCATTCAACATGTGCTCTATTGACATTGTATAGTGCCAATTTTAAAAATCAGAATGTTGTGTAGTATTAGGTCAAATGCCTTACAAAATTCTAAGTATGTAACATCTGCAATTACCTTAATTAACCAAACTTGCAATTCCATCAAAGAATGAAATCAAGTTTGTTTGACAAGACTTACTTTCTGTAAAACCATGTTCACTGGCTTTAATTATATTCCCCTCCTTCTTTATCAACTGAATCCTAACTGACCAATAGTTATTTGGATCATCCTGGTTGCCCTTTTTGAAAATTGGCCCTTTTCTAAGATGGCACATGACATGGATTCCTGTGAATCTAACTTATTTCTTATAATAGATACTGTAGTCTCAGATCCAAGATTTTTTGTATGAATTCTTCAAAGCTGAATGATGTTTTCCCCCCTGGGTTTAGACTACCATATAATTTTCTTCAGATATTATGTCTGTCATAGTATGATCCTCACCAAAGTAGTACAACTGCTTTTGAAAGCTTACATTATCATTTTGTGAGTGCCAAGAAAAAAAATTAGGCTAACTGATGATATAAACCTCAATGAAAAACAATCTTGTAAAGCAGTGTTGTTTTCATGTAAATAATATCTACTTCTGTGCAAAGTGCATGCTTGCATTTTTTCCCCTTGTACTTAAAGGAGCCTTACTTTTGTTTACCATATCACTATGTTTTAAAAAATGAGAGTGATATGGTTTCGTTGTCTGAGAGCACAGGACAGGAAACCTGGAATCTGTAGGTTTGAATCCTAGCTCTAGCACTAACTTCCTCTGTAACCTTAGGCAAGGCATTTAGTCCCAGAATTTTAAAAGTATTTAGGTGTTGCTGATTTCATTGTTGCAATACCTGCGTTACAAGCCTATATCTCACTTTCAAAAGGAATTTAGGCACTTTGGAGTCTAAACTCCATCGTCTGTCAATGGGATTTAGACTTAAGTGATGAAATCCATTTTGAAAATGAGACTTAGGCTCTTAAATCAGTTAAATATTACAAAGCTTAGCACAGCAACACCCAAGTACCTTTAAAAAACTGGGCCATAAACCCAAGCTCTCAAACTCACAACTGAGAATACCAAATTCAGGATAAACTGCTGAGAAATAGGGAAGATACACCCCAACACTGGTGGTTATTCCCCCATAACATATACCAAACCAGCAACAACAGTAAACTTCTCTCTTACCACACTGGCTAAGACTAAGCTTGGTAAGTTTATGGAGGAGATGGTATGATGGGATAGCCTAATTTTGGCAATTAATTTTGACAATTGATCTTTGATTATCAGCAGGTAAGTATGTCATAAATAGATCGCTAAGGGTTAATGTTTCTTTCACCTGTAAAGAGTTAACAAAGAGAACCAAACACCTGAGCAGAGGACCAATCAGGAAACCGGATTTTTCAAAGCTCAGGGGAGGATATGTTTGGGTCTTTGTCTTTGTCTGGCTCTCAGCTATGAGAGGGGATTTTTTGTTCTATCTTCAAGCTTCTAATCTTCAGTTTCAAAGTTGTAAGTACCAAGCATTCCCAAATCTGGACCTTAGCGTCCAGAAATCTGGGTGCCTGCATGAACCCCTCTAAGCTTAATTACCAGCTCAGATTTGATCTCGCTGCCACCAGCCAAAAATTCCAGGATTTTGGCTCCCTCTGGTCTCCCCAAACCCTTCCCTGGGGAACCCCAAGACTCAGATGAAGCCCTGAGTCTTACCACAAAGGGAAATAACCCACTTCCCTTCCCCCTCTCTCTCCCACCAGAATTTCCTCTCTGGGCTAACCTGAGAGTTACTGATGCCACCTCTTTACATCACAATACCAAAAGCATGTCTCCTCTCTTCCACAAAGAGACAACCAAATACAAGGAAACAGAAATGATCTCTCTCTTCTTCCCCCTCCCACAATTCCCTGGTGCTGTAGAGCTTCACCCTCCGTAGATCTAACACAAAGAGAATTTCCCTCCCTTCGTTCCTTAGCCCACCCAGAGAGAAAAAAACTCAAACAAGTCTTAAAAAAAAACTTTTATAAAAAAGAAAGAAAAAAGACATAAAAATATGATCTCTGCATTAGGTGACAATACACAGGTCAATTACTTAAAAGAAAAATATGAATAAACAGCCTTATTCAAAAGAGATACATTTTAACATTCCAGCAAACTACACACATGTAAATACAAAACAAAACAATAACAGCCTATTGTTTTTTCTACCTTTGTACTTACAACTTTGAAACTGAAGATTAGAAGCCTGAAGATGGAACAAAATCCCTCATAGCTGAGAGCCAGACAAAGACAAAGACCCAAACATTCCCTCCCCTGAGCTTTGAAAAATCCGGTTTCCTGATTGGTCCTCTGCTCAGGTGTTTGGTTCTCTTTGTTAACCCTTTACAGGTGAAAGAAACATTAACCCTTAGCTATCTATTTATGACAAAGTATGCCCAGTGATCTGTGATGGGATGTTAGATGGGATGGGATCTGAGTTACTGCAGAGAATTCTTCCCTGGATGCTGGTGGGTGAGCCTTGCCCACATGCTCAGAGTTTAACTGATTGCCATATTTGGGGTAGGGAAGGAATTTTCCTCTAGGGCAGATTGGCAGAGGCCTGGAGGTTTTTCGCCTTCCTCTGCAGCGTGGGGCATGGGTCACTTGCTGGAGGATTCTTTGCAGTTTGAGGTCTTCAAACCACAATTTGAGGACTTCAATAACTCAGACATAGGTTAGGGGTTTGTTACACAAGTGGATGGGTAAGATTCTGTGGCCTGCATTGTGCAGGAGGTCAGACTAGATGATCATTATGGTCCCTTCTGACCTTGAAGTCTATGAGTCTATGCGTCTAATAAGAAGTCAGGAAAGCAGTTTCCTTAGGTATTCCAGTCCTTGTATCACCACCAGAAACACTGGATTTAAAGATGAGTGGTTCTTTAAAACCAGCCTAATCAAACAAAAGGTTTTTCAGATCCCAAAGGACCAGCCACACACCCAGGTCAATATATAACTCAGATCTTACCCAAAAATCACATTGATGCCAATCCTTAAATATCTAAAGACTAAATGTTTATTTAAAGAAAGAAAGAACGGTGAGAGTTAAAATTGGTTAAAGGAATCACATATAGTAATTGCAAAGTTCTTGGTTCAGGCTTGTAGTAGTGATGGAATAAACTGCTGGTTTAAGTCAAGTCTCTGGTTGCTTCCAAATCATTGGAAGGACCTCAGTCCCTTGGTTTGAATGCTCCCACTAATATAAGTCCATAGTCCAGAGGTTTAAGCAGGAAAGAGGCAAAATGGAGGTGTTTCCAGGGCCTTTTATAGCTTCTGCAATGTGGAAGGAAACTTATTGTTTCAAATGAAGCCCTCAGCATAGCTAGTGGAAAATCACAGGTGACAAGATAGTGTTTGGAGTCAGGTGGGCAAATCCATGCATGATTGCACTAGGACACGGTAGAAGCCAGAATCTGTTCCATTATTGATACTAATGATGACATGGCTTCCTTAGGCATCTGGTATCAAAACAATATTTATCAACAGAAATGTAGCCATTTCATTATGAATTGCTAACAGTATCTTTGTCATGCATCAGTTAACCCTTTCAAGTGAAATAATTTTATGGCAAACAAGGGTTTTTGATATGTGTGCTTTCTAAAAGATGATTTTATTATGAACTTCATTCCAAGGTTTTCAGTTTTGAGGCCCCTGACTACAATGAGAAGGCACTGAACTATTCCTTCCTTCTGTTTTCTTTTCCTTACCCATTGATTTAATAGGTAAAGGACTAAAAGGAAGGAGGGAGAAGTGATGCAAAAGGCAGATTATACTTTAAAGTAACATGATATGAAAACGTATGTTTAGTGACTGATAGGATATGATTTAAATTGTCAGCATCTTAAAGTAAAAGAATGAATGAAACACAAAAATTAATAATATAATAGAATTACATAACATTTTTTGTTTAAGACATTGCCTTTCTAGAATCTTACGACTACAGAATTTAATACTATAATCCTGTCATTAGCTAACTGGAATAAAGTACAAACATTGTTATATAGCACTTGAATTCCACAACTTTTGTATTTTGGAGAGGTAAGATGGTAAGAGGTAACGTTACCTATGTTGACTGATTTGACAATGTGGAAAATAGATATGAAGGCACAGAATAACATGTTGGCCAAGATTAGGAAAATGTTCAGGCTTTTTTACTCATGAGAATGCAAACCTTTAATTAGATTTCCACAATAAGTTCTTTAGCTAAATACCGTTCACATTACTTTTTAGAAATACTCTCTGGCCTCTAATTATTTTCAGTCTTTAACAGCTTTCAGATTCCTTCAGTATTTGCTTTGGTGTGGCACTCTGTAAATAATTAAAACAGTTAATTATTGTAAATATAATTATTCGATTATGCTGTAAGTATTTATTGTTCTGTGGTTTCACTGTCAAAGTTAGGCAAGTCTGTGCTGTGACATTCAGTTGAAGAACTGCAAACATCATGCAGATACTTGATGGTTTATAGTTTTTCAACTATTAGTATTGGATAGTTCATTTTTAATGTACAGTATTGGTCCTGCTTATTAATTTTATATTGTCAAAAGTTAAAGATACAGAGTGAAAGTCTGATGTTCTTACACAGCCAAATCCCAAAGTCAATGAGAATTTTGCTTGACAGGCATGAACTATTACAGCTGTTCGATAGAAGGGGTTTAAGCCTTATTAACACAAACCTGTATGTCACTTGGAACCCTGATTGATTTGGAGTCTATTTCTACACTGAAACTACTTCCTTGCCAAATCTCTCCCTTGCAGCTAGAGATAATGGGAGTTTCCCCTCCATCCACTTCAGATCTGGGAGTGGGTTGGTTTTTGGTGAACACTTTCCTCCTTTCAGCACCCCATAAGAGCCGAATATGCTTCTGAGGACACCAAACACGACTGAAAACAAAAACAAGAATTGTTTCTAGTCCACCAGTATTGAAATTGTTTGTAATTTTGCCTAAGCAAGGACTGCAGGAGTAGGTACCACATGCAGAGAACATCTCACAGACTTCAAAATTTGAAAAAGTCATCAGGATTTAGAGAAAACTTCTGCTCTCCCTTTCGTAAGGGCTGCATCTATCCTGGGAAACATGGTACTTGTAATTCATCATCAATGCAGCTCCCCTGGTAATAGCAATGATAGAAACTGCAGCATAGAATAGGATTCAGGCAGCCTCATGTCAATGTACAATAATTAGAGTTGTATGAAATGTTTATTTCAAACCACCAAGCACTCAAAACCAACTTTGATTTGAGTTGGACTTCCATTCATGAAGCAGAAGTGGTTTGTTAGAACTTCTTTTTTTATGTCTCTCTGAACTGTTCAAAGATCTTTACAAATTTTTTTGCTTTATGAGGCTACCCACATATGTCCCCAGGCTGCTATTGCTGGTAAGTTTGAACTGTGTTTGCTTAGCAATGTACAGGGATAAGCTGCATGGTGTTCTAATATTGGACACTAATTGCACATGGATTCCCATGAATCTGAGTGAGCATGAAAGAACCAGTTGAATACAATCCTGGCCTTTGGATTTTCAGTGAGATTTTGCTGTGGAGAAATGGGTTCATTCAAACCCAACCTTTTTCAAACATCAGGATTTGAGTGCCCATGAAGATACACACTGGGGCCTTGTCTACATTACCGGGGTAAGTCGACCTAAATTACTCTACTCCAGCTACATGAATAATAGCTTAGGTCGACTTACTGTGGTGTCTACACCACACTGCATCAACAGGAGACACTCTCCTGTGGACTTATCTTACACCTCTCGTTCTGCTGGAGTAGCAGAGTCATCGGGAGAGTGCTCTGCCATTGATTTAGCAGGTCTTTGACCTGTGCTGTATTGCTTGCAGCAGCGTCAATCCCCGGTAAGTGGAGACATGGCCTAAGGCTATGTTTACACATCAGCCTACGTCTAGGGTTGCCAACTTTCTAGTCGCACAAACTGAACACCCTAGCCCCTCCCCTTCCCTGAGGCCTTGCCCCCTGCTCACTACATTCCCCCTCCCTCAGTGGCTTGCTGTCTTCCACTCTCCCTCACTTTCATTGGGCTGGGGCAGGGGGTTTTGGGGTATGGGAGCTGGGTGAGGGCTCTACCTTGGGGTGCAGGCTCCAGGATGGGGCCAGAAATAAGGAGTTCAGGCAGAGGTGCTAGAACAATTTTTATAGTGGGGGTGCTGAGAGCCATTGAACAAAACTGTAAAACCCTGTATATGATGGAAACCACTTCAAGCCAGGGGGTGCTGTAGCACCCCCTGCACCCCTGGTCCCAGCACCTATGGGTTCAGGATGCAGGAGGGGCTCCAGTATGGGGCAGGAAGTTGGGTGAGGGAGGTGGTGAAGGCTCTGGAGTGGGTCTGGGTATGAGGAGTTTGGGGTGCAGGAGGGGCCTCCAGGTTGTGGAGTGGGGCCAAGGAATTTGGAGTGTGGGAAGGGGCTGCAGGTTGAGGCAGGAGGTTGGGGTGCAGGAGGTGGTGAGGGCTCTGGGGTGAGGGTCAGGGTGTGGGCTTACCTCGGTCAGCTCCTTGTCAGCGGCACAATGGGGGGTGGGGGCACTCAGGCAGGCTGCCTGCCTGTCCTGGCACCCTGCTGCACACACCCTGGAACAGCCAGCAGGTCTGGGTCCTAGGTGGGGGGCCAGAAGGCTCCACATGCTGCTGTCGCCTGCAGGTACCATCTCCCCTGCTCCCATTGGCCAATTCCTGGCCAATGGGAGTGTGGAGTCGGTGCTCAGGGTGGGGGCAGTGTGTGGAGCCCCATGGCCCCCTGCCTAGGACCTGCTGGCCTTCTCCAAGATGCAGCGTGGAGCCAGCCAGGACAGGTAGGGACTAGCCTGCCTTAGCTCTGCAGCACCGCTGACTGGACTTTTAATGGCTCGGTAAGCAGTGCTGACCGGAGCTGCCAAGGTCCCTTTTCGACTGGGTGTTCTAATAGAAAACTGGTCACCTAGCCACTCTACCTATGTCAGCATAATTTACACTGCTCAGGGATGTGAATAAACCCCCTCCCCAGTGACATAAATTACATCGACATAAGCATTTGTGTACACAGAACTATGTTGGTGGGAGAGCTTCTCCCGTCAACATAGCTTCTGCTGCTCATGGAGGTGGTTTTTTTATGCTGACAGGAGAGCTCTCTCCCGTTGGCCTAGAGCATCTTCACCAGATACACTGCAGTGGTGCAGCTGCATTCGTACAGCTGTGCTGCTGCAGCGCTGTATGTATAGATATGGCCTAATTTAATACAAATGTATTTGAAACCAAGTGCCCAATCCTATAAAGTGCTCTCTGGCCTCCACCCCCATGTAAATCAATGGGAATTGGGACTGCTCAGCAACTCTTATGATTAGACACCTTTTTATAGAGCGTTAGCAAAATTCAGCCTCATATATATAGAATAACAGACCAGGTAAACCTCTAGATGCAGTACATACTCTCAGCCAACCAGGCTTCTCTTTGTTATGCAGCTTCAACTTTCCCCATCACACTACCTCTTTGTGGGTTTTGATTTGTCAGCGTTACAATAAACTAAGTAGAAAGGCTGATTTGAACCTTAGAAATTACATGTACTGTATTGTAAATGATTGAGGACTCCAGAACTATTCCCAGCTGGGTTTTTTGTCATTTTTGCACAAGTGGTTGATTTAATAGGAAGCACATTATTTTTCAAACTTACAGGAAGCCTGTATTTTGTAAAGCTGTTTTATGTGGAATATTAGTATAAAGTGTGAATTATAGGTCCTGGATCACCATCTCAGTCTTAGAAAAATAGCAAGCTGTGGTCAAACTATTTTAAAAAATGTATGCAGAGCGGTTCTAAGAACTAGCTGCAGACTGCTGGGATGGTGGCGGGGGGGGCGGGAAATGTGAATATTCTGGAAATTTGACTATGATATAACGATAAGGCCTTTTCCTGCAGCCATATTTCAAGGACTAAGACCTTTTTCTGCAGAAAGCAGCAGCCATTAGCTGAGAAGCAGAAAGTCACATCCTCACATTCCATCTAAATTACATTAAAACAACGTACTATCGGGCTGTTAGGAAAGTGATCCTGTCCTAATAGTACCCACCATCACCAGATAAAGAAACAGAGCATAAGATGGTTAAAGAAAACTTTGTTTGATAGCATCTGTCTGGCAAGAAATCACTTATCAGCAGTTGTGACTGTAAAATCTATACTTCTATTGTTTTGCTTTTCTGGTCCCTACTTCTTTACTGTTTATCTGTATGGTCTGTCTGGTTCTTTGATTGTTTCTGTCTGTTACATCATTAATTTTGCTAAGTGTAAATCAATTAAAGTGGTGGGGTATGACTGGTAAAAGGATTTGTTTTACAATATATTAGGATTGTTTAGAAAATTGTTTAGCAACATTTTAGTAAAATGATGTGTTAAGGTATAGCTAAGCATGTTTCACTATATAAACTGGAGACCAAAAGGAAGTTATTTGGAACGAACTCCAGGACACAGTCCCGAGATCAGAGCTGCCAGACCTCAGTACTCTGCTGATGACACCGTGCAGAAGCTGAAGTCCCCAGATGACCTGATCCTGACAGGCCATCAAGAAAATTTCATCTGCCTTATTGGGAATTGTGAGCATTATATTCTTAGCATGTGTATTCTCTTTTCGTGATTGTTAATAAATAAAGGTTAAGGAGGATATTACTATGTAAAGCTGTTTCACTGGTAAAAGATCCGACAAACCCACAGAGTGTAGGTTATACCCTGAGCCCACGGAAGGGTAAGAATGGGTGCCTAAATTAAGAGGGTTACACCTTGAGCCCTAGGAACTGGACAAAGATGGGTGCCCCTAGAGTGTGCGAGTAACAGAGAATTTTGTGTGGGTAACATTGGTACAATTTTGACCATGTTCTGTCTCATTGGTTGTCACAAAATCTGGGATGCAAACCAGAGCACTGAGGGGTTGTGTCACTTTAACTTCAGGCACCATAAATGCTCTACTGCTATGGCTCACAGCCTGGACACTAACAACCTGCAGACAAGCATGCACTGAGTGTCTGTGCATTCAACCGTTCCGACTCAGCAACTCTGATTCCAGCAGCCTGTCTACAAACACAGCAGCACCACTGTAGAATCTCTCACACAGTTACCTTATGCAGAGGTGACCCTGGCACACTTTCTGTCCTGAATTTCCCCAAAACCATCTGCCCTGAAGTGCCTTGCCCTGTCCTGGAATACTCAGAATACTTCAAAAGTGACAAACTTCACAGCTTATCCCATTGACCAGGGGTAACAAACACTAATTCAAACACAGCACTGTGGTGTTAGGATTAAAAATAAAACAAGTTTATTAATGAAAGGAAATAGGATTTTAAGTGAATTAAAATATAAGAGAAGTGTTAGACATGGTTACAAGTAAATATGAGTGAAAAAACGCTTTCTAACACAAAAAGCTACAGCCTTTGGACAGGAAAATACCTTGAACAATGTATCTTCCAGCAAGATGGCTGACCAAACCCTCTGGTCAGTTTCTCCCACAAAGTCCAAAGTGCTCTTTTTCTTTGTCATCTTAGATGAAAGACAACTTGGGATTCTTTGCCCCTCTCTTTTATAGTCCAGGGGACCTTTGAAATCGATTCTTCTGAAGATTACACTCCAAAGTAAAGTTCATTCAAGCTGTGAGGAAAACAACATGTAGTGTCCAAGTAAAGGAAGTTCCAGGCTGGCTTCTTCCCATGCTGGCGTTTGCTAAAATGTACATTGATCTGCTTCCTGCTATCTCCTCCCTGTGCTGTGATGCTGAGTGGTTGTGTCCTCCCCTTGCTAGCATGATGCTCTTGTTTACCTTCTATGTCAATCGCATTCCCATTGTCTCAATGTACCTTAGAAATATCTTCCAGATGGCAGAACTACATTTCTTTGTCTGGGGTGGGGTTACATTAACCCTGCCTGGCAGACACACTTTCAGAACATAATTCCCAATGTTTGTCATTTTGAATTTGTCTTCCATATATACACCATGCAATAATATTAATTATCGTTAAGATATTAGCTTTCTATTGATGTCTTATATAGCACCTTTTAGATACAAATTATGATGTTAGTAAGTTGGGGTACATTCAACTGGTCAGGCCAGCTGAAACTCACTACCAGACACCAGTGAGCCCCTTACCCTCTTGCATTGGTATTCATGAATGAATTCACAGCACTTCAGAGGTGGTCTGGATGATTTGGTCCAATACACATAATTGGATTCACTAATGCTGTGAGAAATCAGCTGGAAAGAGAAGTTTATAAATCTCCTTCATCTGTCAGTTCCTTAGGGCTCCTGCTTCTCTGTTAATATGTCCTGGCAACTCTCTCAAAAAGTGCTCATACTCTCAATTCCACCAGAGACAATCAAACCTCCAATGAGTTGTGTCCAGCTTAGGTCATCCAATCGTGGACCAGAAACTAAGTCACATGACTCAAAGCTCAAGTTGCCATTTGCTCACTCATGCTGTTGACTGAATATTTCTGAATCGAACAGATGCTCAGCTGATAGGACTGGTTTCTGAATCCCTCACCAAGCCAACTCCTCTCCCCTATGTTTACAAATTTTAGTGTTCAATTATCACCATTCAGCCAGCTCCAGTTAATATTTCTCCTGTAGAATAAATGTCAATGTCACTTTACAAACACTTCAAATACAATGGACCAGATTCTGATCTCAGTTTTGCTGCTTTGAGTAAAACTGAAAGCAAGCCCACAATCTTCAGTCTAAAGAATCTATAGTTACTTTGCACATTCACACAGGACGCAATGCCATGTTATTTAACTTCCCTTCTACCCCATAGTGCCACTTTTTTGTGGCCATATTATGCATTCTCCCCACATTTTTAAAGTTTAGGACATCCATATTGTTTGGATCCCTTCTTTTCATTATTTGACTGTTTGCAATTATTGTACAGTTCATAGCCAAATAATATATAATATGTTTTGCTGAATATTGCATAAATAGATGGTACTGAATTTTGCAACACTTCTGCTGCCATATGCATCACTCTAAATTGCACAGTCTGAACATATTGGGTAAGATAAAGGACACCCCCCAACTATTTTTCACATCAAAGTGCCACAGTGTTCCTTGGACAAAAGCTCAAATCCTCTGAAGCCCTTCCGTTAACTTTGTTTCAAATGTCAGTGATAGTGTAAGTAATATTAACAGACGGCGAAAAGGCAATTAAAACACTCACAATGAATTTGTCAAGAAATGCTTTCCCCTTATATATGACAAAAATATTTGCAAAGTTTATGAGACAAATTGTGTTCTCAGTTTTATGCCAAACAAAACTTGGACTAACTCCTCTGAGGTATCTTCAACTTCAGTAGAGTTACTCCAAACTTCCACCTGGTTAAAAGAACTGAATTTGGCCTGGTTCATTACTTACAGCTATGGGTAATTGTTATTACATTGTACAATATATTAAAAAAATCTTAACATTAAACTAAGATGAACCATTAATCCAAACTCCATAATTTATGCATAATAAAGTTCTGATAAATCTTAGAACTACTGTCAAGCATCAAACAGTCCTGGTTGCATTTTTCTTTTTAAAAAGGACATTTAAATTAGAAGTGGGCCAATATCAAATCTTAGATCCAAAAAACATTGAACTTTGGGAATGTTTGGACCTAGATTTTGATCTTGATCCAATCTCTGTGGTTCAGACACACATCTACTTAAAGGCAGAAACAAGGTCAAGAATCAGATGACTGTTTGCTCTCATATGCAGAACCAAACAAAGAATACTACACAGCCAGATGAAAAATAGTCTAAATGAAATATCTCCAAGTTTTTATTTCTCTGTGCCTTTAGAGACAAATTTTGCCACACAGCTTGTATTAATTGCATCCCCCAAAATTGTGTATGGCTCCATTTTTCCTGTATACAGGCATTTGTGTGCGCAAACAGGGTAATTTGCAGTCCCAGTTGTGTTTGTGTGCATCCACTCTGTTAATGATACTTTTGCAGACACACACGAGAGTTTATGCAGGCACAACAGGTGCACATGGGCATTTGCTAGGTGAAAATCCTATACTCACCTTTGGAAAACCTGGCCCATTATGAGTTAGCCCCGTAAAGTCTGAGGATTTTTTCTAGCAGCCTCAGCACATATTTCTCCCTCCAGATTACTGTACTGGTCCCACAAGCCAATACAAGTGTGTTTATCATCATTTTATTATTTTCATAATCTAACGGCAATGTACAAAGAATGGGTCCTTTGTCTTTTGTAAAAGTATTTGCTTTGGGGTGGAGAGGGAGTATCAGTCATTTGTTAATAATAAGGTCAGACTCCTTCCATCCCTATAGTCAGATGTGGCAGCTCAGTATGAGGAAACAGAGCCCCAGGAGTTACTGTTCTCCCCTTGCAGACAGAGAGGAGTTCAGGGTCCTCCCCACACCCCCTTAATCACAACAGCCATTTCTAGCTCTCCTCCTGAGAGCTGCATACTTTGCATTTTCCCTATACAAATAACTGCTCAGGCCCTTCTTTCAAAGGGCCTTTATTAAACCACCAACTATTTGCTGTCGAGACATTTAGGATGAAATCATCGTGTTAAACAAATAAACGCAGCTTCATACAGATCTCTGCTCTGGGAGCAGAGTAAGAAAATAATTTCTGTCTGCTTGCCCCAAAAGCGGCTGGAAAGGCCAAAAGGAAAATATTATTTTTACTTCATTGTGTGAAATATCGTTTTGGAGGATCTGACGCGTTGAGCGTTTGAAGAGTTTTTGCTGGCAGGTTTCAAGGGTCCCCTGGGTTGACCCCCTGGGATTGTTTTCTTCATTAATAAACTTAGCATGATGTGTGTTAAAAGGAACATTCTGTTTGCTTTGTAAATAAGGGATGTCAAACAAGAAGCAGAAGCCTGGCAGACACTAGGTGATGTGTACTTCACGCAGGAAAAAAAGCCCTGGAAAACTTGGGAATATCAGGGCTGCCTGAACCAAGCTGAGGCTTTGTTGGGAAAACAATTCAGTCTGTGAGCCCAAACAAGGCATTTTCCTTACTCATCCTGGTGGGGAAGCTGAATACTCTGCCCCAAAGCAGCAGGGGATGGGCTTGGGAAGGAAAGCTCCCAAGCGTCCATCCCAGGCGTAGCGGAAGGTACATAATGTAGACTCGTTTTTATTTGGAAGGCACATTTTGTCAGCTGTGAATGTTGCCATAGGCTTGGGACAGGGGGAGGGGAGAGTTTTTTTAATGATATGATTTTTAATATCCTGCCTTATTTCACTGCTACTGGGGTAGTTACCTTGGTAAAGCTCCTGATTCAAGGGGGTCATTTGCAAGAGGGCAATTCTTTCCCTTCCAGAACTGGGGTTCCCACCCTAATGCAAAACATGATGGAGCAAAAGAAAAAAAACCCTCTTATTTATCTAGATGTATTTCCCATTGTCTGCCTCCCTGCTTCCTTACTCATATTTCTCAGAGTTCCTGAACTCGTTCACTTTCCATCTGCTGCCTGCCCACCTCAACAACCCTAATGACCCCAGAAGGTGGCTTTGCTCCTGTCATGCCCAGACGGATTCTGGGATGTTTCAGAACTACTGCAATTGGGAAGAGAAAATAAACAGTCTTGAGAGCTTGGAGAAGACAACTCTATTTGGAAGGGGGAGGGTATTCAGGTGGGAGGGCAGCAGTAACACTAAGGGAGGGGCATGGAGATGGGTTGAGAGCAGTGGTAGTAGCCCTGATAGCATTCGCATGAGAGAATCCAAAAACTGAATGGATATGGAGACTAACTTCTCCTTCTGCCCCTGTGACCCCTCCAGAGGGCTGAGACTTGTTGTTGAGGTGCCATGTGGAAGTTTGTATTGTTGCTGTACTTGCTCTACAAGTAGAGGTCTTCAGGGTCTTGAACTGTCATAGTGCCTTTTCACAAGCACTAAGTGCACCATCCTCCACTCCACATTTGCAATGGAAGATTTCTGAGGATTTATAAAGAGTTGATTTAGCCGTGTGCTGGCATCCTCAAGACTACATGCAACACATAGACAGCAAAAGAATACTAATGTACTGCCCATACAGGGTTTCCAAAGTTAGATTGTCATCACACATGGCATTGGGAATCTCCAACGCCTCCGTACAGTGAACAATAGAATTATGGATGTAATAGCCACCCCACTGGTGTTCAGTGTGGAAGCTATGAGAGCCTGTTATGGTGTCAAATCCTAAGGAGCAACAGTGATCTCCTTATAGGAGATGTCTGATATGTGCTGTCCACATAGATTTGCATGGCTGGCTCAGCCCAATAGGCACCCATAATTCCTGACATCATGGGCAGAGTCTCTGTATTCTTACCTGATTAGTACTGAGATGCCACTCAGATCAAAGGGTTGCAGTGTGCCCACTGTCACTCTTTTCACAGAGTTGGCACCAGTCCCAGGTGCACCAATCCAGCAGGTCACTCCTCTGCTGTGCACACCTAGTAGCAGGATCTCCTTCTGTAGGCTCTTAGAATGGTAATTATTAAGTTATCCTTATGGCCTCCGTACCTGTCCAGTTCCTGTCACTGCTCTACTTCCCATGCCAACCTCTCATACTTCACACTGAACTTCTCTGGCTCCCTCTCCCTACTTTCAATGCTGCCACTCTCCCCTTCCAACAAGCTCCTACCAATACTAATTTCTCTCCACCTCTGAAATTAACAAAAAGGAAGGAAAGGGTTAACATTCCTTTGCTGTAGCCATTAAAAACTAGTAGCTCCGAGGTCACTGCACCCTACAGCTGGGTTTCATGGTGGTCTAGTTGGGAAGCAGCGTGTTGTGTTACATGGGTGGATGAGCAGTATGCTGAGATGAGCTGTCTGGGTAGCTTGGCAGCGTGTGCTTTGGCTGCACTGTGTGGGTTGGTAAGAGAACACACACTGTTCCATGCTGTTGGGTGGATGGCCAGTCTGTTCTGTCAGACAAATGGAAACCATGCACTGTGTGGTAGTGCCTGAGTCACTAACAAGGGTTGTGTTGTTTTATTTTCTGGTTATATTGGCTCATGCATTTATACAACAGCCTCTGTCCAAGAGCCCCAACGTGCATTGCAATGAGGCATTCTCCCGTTTATAGATAGTGAGGCACCAAGAGGCGAAATGACTTGCCCAAGATGATGGAGTAGGTTGCGAATGAAACACGGGGGGGTTGTCCGCTGGTTCCCTGTTTTAGTCACCAGTTCAAACTGCCTTCCAGCAGCTGAGACTCTTAATTTTTCTAAAGTATTCTAAACCTACAAACACGCCTGGGTGATGGGAATGTATTGCTATCCACATGGAGAATGGTCTTTGATGGGAATGGTTCCGTGGCAGAGCTCAGAAGATAGTCTCTGACTCTCACTCCTGAGCTTGAAGTGGGAGTTAGAATATTTTTTAAAATCAAAGCTGTTAAATTCTCTTTCTATTGTGACAAAGTTCCTTCTCTACCTTGGTAGGTCCTGCACTTATTGGCAGATTTGCTCACCTCAGTGATCTTCCCCACAGTCAGGATCAACTCCTCCTGTGTCTGATCAGGAGTTGGGAGGTTTGGGGGGAACCCAGGCCTGCCCTCTACTCCGGGTTCCAGCCCAGGGCCCTGTGGATTGCAGCTGTTATAGTGTTCTTGTAACGCTGCATGACACTTACAACCTCTGCTAATGTCCATACCTCTCCAAACACCATTCTTATATCTACCCACAGGACCTTCCTCTGGTTTTTAAACTGTTGGTATAGTCCTCCAGCAGCACAGCCTTCGGGTACGTCTAACTGCAGATTATTTGGATTAGCTAACAGATATTACAAACAGATTAATAAATACGGTTAGCGGTCCAGGCGGATCCATCGATGTTTGCGATCGGCCAAAGTCTCATCTGATCTTAGGAGCGCTGCTACTGGGGTAGCTGTCTCTCGCTATCCATGTTCCACTTCGTGTTAGAGCAATAAGTGCCGATGAGCAGAAAAATGCCCGTGTGCTGGTACAGCCCCCTCCTTTGTGAGCAGGCACAACTTGCTCCTTTTCGAGAGAGTGCATTGAGCAACGATACCACAGCAATCTTTCCTTTTTTTCACGTGGGGAGGGGAAATAACTGAGGAGCTGTTCTCCTTGAACCCACGGAGGCACTGTGTTTGACCGTGACAGCATTGAGCTCACCAGATACAAATACTTTTCAGAGACTGCTGTGGACTGTGGGATAGTGAGTCTCAGGTACCCTCCTCCCTTCATGAGCCCAGTTTGATCTCTGGCTCCAGTTAGCGCTTGTCATGCAGCGCTGTGTATACCTGAGTTTTATCAATACGCAGTTTGGCTTTCGTGTTCTTACGGAGCTGAAGCAACAGAATTTGTCTCCCCATACAGCGATCAACGCTAGTATCCTGCCGTACGGTCTATGTCGAGCTCTTTTCGATTTCAGACTGCATCGCCAGCACGTGCTATCAGAGCTTCACGCGGGCAAGCAGAAATGTATCAAAAGTTCGTCGGGGCTTACTCTTTTACCTGCCGCTGAATCGATCAGATTGCTTCAGAGCGTCAGTCATGCTGCACCTGGCGATGCCACGCCGGAGCCCCTAACGTCCTTCCTTCCCCGAACCTATCCGAGTTATCACTATCGAATTTAGCGCTACTCCTCTCGTTTGGGAGGAGTTCCGAAATCGATTTAAGGAGCCGTTTAACTCGATATTAATGACGACATCGTGTGAACGGATACAGCGTTAAATCGGTATATCGGCCATTAAACCGATTTAAAGTCGCAGTGTAGACCTGGCCACACACTTCCTCGCCTCTAGCTCCTCCCTCCCTGACTGGAGTGAGCTCCTTTTTAAACCCAAGTGCCCTGATTAGCCTGCCTTGATTGGCTGCAGGTGTTCTAATCAGCCTGTCTGCCTTAATTTGTTTTAGCAGGTTCCTGATTACTCCAGTGCAGCGCCTACTCTAGTCACTCAGGGAACAGAAACTACTCAGCCAGTGACTAGTATATTTGCCCTCTACCAGACTCCTGTACCACACTGGCCTGGGTCTGTCACACTGTATATTTAAAATTGCTAGGTGAGGTATTTTAAAATGTGCTTATTGTGCCATTGAGATAGTGTAGTTTACAATCACCAATTCTGTTCAGAAACTAGTTCAGTGACCTTGAAGGAAGCTTGTCTTTTCCTTTAGCCATTTAAAGGTTATGTATTGCAGACAGAAAGTTTCAGAAGCTCTTGCTCCAAAGTCCTCTACAAAGATGTTTTGCTGTAGTTTTTGATTTTTAATAATGAACTCTTTCCATTAATGAGTTTTTCACAGGGCCTGTTTTGAAACCTTGGTATTTGAAAAAGCTTGCTGCTGTTTTCTTAAATTACATCCCCTTGCAGGTCCATAAACCCCAAAGTTATCACAAATAAATAAACGGAGTTTATCTTCATGATGTAAACCAGCTTTGAATGAAGTCATTGAGTGGAAGGTTGACTTGGATTGCTTCTGAAAAGGTGCTCAGACCCAGGGCAAAGTTCTGCTTTTCCTCCCGGGGCTGAAAAAATTGGTGAGCAGCTGTTCTAAGTCAACTGAGTGGAGCTAAACCCTGTTGCTTAATGTCTTGTTGCAATTTCCAGAGGGAAAGCAAATATCAAGAAGTCCATTGCTCTCCCACCCCATTTTTCTCCCTTTCCCAGTTTATACTGGCACTGTCCTGAACACGTTGTGCGCTTGAGACCTAATGAAGGAGAGAGGATTTGAGCGGCTCAGTAACCTTCCTTTCCTCTTATCCCATCCAACAACACAGGGGGCCTAATTCATCCCTGGTGTCAGAAGAGTTTGCACTAGTGTTTAATGACCCACGCTTCTCTTAACTGGGCTACAAACTCTTGGTGCCAGCATGACCAATACAGTGTAAATTGTGAGCTCAAGCTCCCAGAGTTTGGCCTCATGGAACAAATGTACATTGGATCCTGTTAAATTCTATAAATTGCACCCAATTCTCCTCTCCCTTTCACTAGCTTTAGACCAGTATGTTTCCACTGATTTCTATAGAATTATTTCTAACTTACTCTTAATCAAGAGGAAAATCAAGCTGCCTGTGTCTACCACCAGATAACACGCTCTGCACGGGATCAGGCCCAAAACACTTTCTGCCTCAACCTAGTTTTATTCCAGCATTCAGTTGGGAAAAACTTCTGGGTTCTGTTAATGTGTTCATGACATTTTCTGGATCCATGAGTTTTAGTACAAGTTATTATTTGTTCACCAATATGTACTGGAGATGCGTTATTAATTATTTGCTATATGGGTTGTGTGATTGTTCACCTAAGTAACGCGGTGTTGATTTTTCTTCCTGATCGGCTGACAAACATATTAAAGAGAATATCTAAAAACAGAAAGCAACTAGAAATTGATCAATGTACTTCTGGTATTGATTTTTGGATGAAAAATCAGTTTGTGCTGAAATTTGTGAGACTTTCCAGGTTTACCAACACTTTCCCAAATACTCACCAATTACAGTGCCATGGAAACATCACTGTGACATCTCAGAACTGAAATATTTCCATTTCCAGGCATTGCTTTTTGATGAAAAATGAAAATTTTCCATGGAAAGCAGAGATATTTTTCCCACAAGAGATTTAATCTAGTCTAAAACTTTGCTTTTTCAATGGAAAATTCTTGACCTTCCCTAGTAGGTGCTGCAACCTATCTTGAGCCTTTTATTACCTTGAGAACCTCTGTTCCACTTAACCCCCACTGTTTTATCTTCCTCCACATAATGTAGAGATTTGTTCATCTCTTGGGATGTTTAGTCAGCCCCTGGATCCCCACATTGACCACCAAATCCAAATGATAGTTCCAGTTCCACAAGATACTAAGAACGAGAGAGAAAAAACAGGTAAAAAAAAAAAATTGTATGTATTGATATTATGGTAGCTCCATAAGGGTGCAATCACACTTGAGCCCCAATGTGCTTGGTTCTGTACAAACAGTAAAAAATAGTCCTTGACCTGAATCACTTAAAAATTTAGTTAAGATAAGATGCAATAAGATGGTGCAACAACCAGTCAGGAGGAATGGGGGAAGGAGGATTAGGGGACCGGTAATGCCACACTAGTAGAGCTTACATGTTAGTAGCGGTAATTATGATTACAGATAATTATAATTTACATGTTAGAAATTGTACTTGGTTCTCCTTTCCATTATTAATCCTTGGAGATGGAAGCCTATCTCCTTCCCTGGGTTCATAAAAGGATATCAATATGTTTATTGCCCCCACCCCATCTTTGGGTCAATGTTTCTCTGTCATTATAGAAAATGCCTTCCATTAGCTCAGAGGTACAAACTGGACTCATTTTTCTCAATGAAATGTTAACTCTTAAAATGTATAGATGACAGTTTAGATACCAACCTTGTTAACTGTTTCCCTGTAACCCTTCTGCCAGATGTTGCTGGCGGCGAAAAGGCTAGGTTCAATTATCTAGGAGTTCCTTCAGGTATCAAATAACACCAGCTCAAGTCCCCTCCCAGAAACCTGGGAAAACTATCCTCCCAAAATCAGGGGAGGCTCTAGACATTTCGCCGCCCCAGCACTTGCTTAGGGCGGCATGCCACGGGAGGCGCTAAGCCGGCTGCCAGGAGGGCAGCAGGCAGCTCTGGTGGACCTCCCACAGGGGTGCCTGTGGAGGATCTGCTGGTCCCGCAGCTTTGGTGGACCTTCCGCAGGTCCACCAGAGCCACCTGCCGCCCTCCTGGCAGCCAGCATAGCGCCTCCCGTGGCATGCCGCCCCAAGCACGTGCTTGGCGTGCTGGGGCCTGGAGCCACCCCTGCCCAAAATGCCCCCCATGCTTCCCTAAGACCGAAAGCCCCAATCGTCACCTAACTGGATTCCAAAACCTCCAGCTTCTTTGGCATACTGAAAATTGAAAATGTGAGACCAGCATAAAATACATTGAATATCCAAAGAAACAAGGGAGGGGCTACTGTACTGATTGCATTTTTCATTTGCATGTTTAAATGAAAATTTGTGATTTTTAATTAAATGAATTTGCCAGAATATTTAAGCCTAGCTTGTCACAGAGTACAGGGGTCTCTGAACATAGTGTATATGAATAAGAATATACAGAAAGTTATAGATCAAGCTGAGTTATAGTTAGCTCTTACAGTAATATAAAGAATTATGGCAAAGAAGATGACATTGCCTTGGGAATGGTTTATGTTCTCCTCGTGTAGTAGTTAGGATACAATTCTGGTCAAATTGTTTCTGTTCAAAACTTGTTTTCAATAGAAAAATGGCCTTTTTCACTTTTGAAAACTTACAGAATTGCAAAAGGAAAAAAGCAAAATAAAGGAAAATGAAAAGTGAAATAAATACCTGGACATAACTGGTTATATTATAGTCAGTGAGGAACAGGAAAATATGGAGGGAAGGGGAAGAAAAGGAGAAAACAAAAAAATTTCACAATTTTTCAACAAAATGTTTTATGAATATTTAAAAAAAAAACGTTCCATTTTGGAAAGAAAACTGAAATTTCCAATTTTTTGGCAAAAAACCTTTTCCTTTTCATGACCAGTTCTCATCACAGCCTTGAGGAGTTGTGTTAATTAGCATAATATGTAATACAACTCTTCACTTTGTGAAGACAGAGACCACCGTATTTAGCCTTGTGCCAGTTAATCATAGGTAATCCTATAAGTTTATCTATAATCATTTGATATGATATCAAATGTGATCATCCCTGCCTATGTTGACTACCGACGGATGTTTAGTGTTGCATTAGTTAACATGACTTCTCAAGGTTATGCTCCAACATGACCCAACTGTGAAGGCAAGCCCTGGGAGATAGTCTTAAGCCAATACCACAGCAAAAGGCATGGGGACGCTGTGCTGATTCAGAGACACAGGGCTTGCCTACACTACCTAGTTGTCGACACAACTTTTGTCTTTCATGGGTATTTATAAAAGCTCCCTTCCCCCCAAAAGATAAAAGTTTTGCCACGATGCTCTCCTGTCGACAAAGCGAAGGCCACTTGCAGGGCTGGAATTAGGGTGACCAGAAGTCCCGATTTTATAGGGATAGTCCTGATATTTGGGGCTTTGTCTTCATATAGACACTTATTAGCCACCACCCCATGTCCTGATTTTTCACGCTTGCTAGCTGGTCACCCTAGATGTAAGTATTTTGTCAGCAAAAGTGCCGACAAAGAGCGTTTACACAAGCTGACATTTGTCCATGCAGCCTTGTTGCTAAAAGCTGCATGGTGTAGACAAGCCCACAGTTACTCAAAAAAGCTATTAAAGTAATATGATAATGTGATCACTAAAAGTGTTTGGTCCAGCTAGTCATAAAATTAGAGTGTTAACTCAAGTTACCTGGCTATAGTCCTGTAAAGGTAATTATATTTTGCCTATAAATTTCTTCAAAAAGCTACCACATTCCACCTCAGAGTTGGCTGCATTTCAACAGTAATTGAAGTGATTCTTGTCTACATAGCACCTGAGCTGCAAAACTCACCGGCACAAGTATCTAAAGATTTATTCCTATTGTAGTCTGAATAAAGGATTCAGAATTGGGTCCATAGCATATAAAGCAATTTGAGATGAAGGTTGTATATAAATGTAAAATATTTATTATTTGTTGCTGTGGAATTATTTAGTGCTTTACCCTGAATTCATGCAAGCTGGAAGGATTCCCATTTGAACTCCTCTGCCTTTTCATCAATTCTTGTTCAAAGAGAAGTGTAAACTGCAAATTGATAAAGTCCACTTTGCAAAAGAATCCTGGAGGAAGTCTTGATCATTTCAAAACAGTAATAACCAGCCCTGCACATGTCTGTTTGTAGGGCTTGCTTTGAGTCCTTTTTTCTTAGTATCTTAGCTCTTTATCATTCTCTTTCAACAGGAATATAAGACAATACAATAGAATTATAGTAATTGCCTTTTACAGTGCTGGGAATCTGCAGGTCTCCGTGCCTTTTTAATTCTTTGCTTTCGATTCAAATTCCCATGACATGTTTCTCAAGTGGCTCAGTAGGATTAATACAATCTTACAAAGCTTGTATTAATGGCATGCAGGTCAACTCCTGATTTCTTCACTCAGACAGCTGGTAGAAACTATACTCAGAAAATGTGAGTTAGTGCTTTAAAATCTTTTGCAAACTTGTAATTAAGTAAAGTCTATGTTACATTAGCAATCAAAGGTCCATTTCTTTATAAATTGGTAGGATTATATTTTTTAAATGTACAATTTCTCATTGCATGGCAGAGGGTCTGAACATTAAAATATAGCAAGCTCTGAGCCATGTTTTCAGTGAGCTCATCACCCATTAGGAAATTTATTGGAAGGGATTTATTTTATTTTATTTTTTCAAGGGCATTCAGTTTTCCCTCCCACACTGTCAGCAACTTCAGACCATTCCCTTAATCAGTGCAGGGGGTTTCGAGGCCTTCATGCAGATAGGATTTCTTGAAAGATGCCCCTTTGAGGACTGATTTCTTTGGAGGATGAGAGGATTCGACTCCTTTTGTATTGATAGTGTTTCCCTTCTCTCTGCAAGGAGTCCTCACACTGAAGCCCCTTCTTGAGTTTAGAACTTACACAAAGGCTGATCAAAGGCTAAAATAGAGAACCCAGTGAGAAAAAACACACAGAACATGAGGAAGTGTCTTTGTATCATGAATGGTCTGTGTGCTTTGCAAATATGTAGGCGTTTCACTGTGGAGCTATACCATATGCAAGGAAACCAGAGCTCCCTGAAAAGGTGATTTTTTAATGGTGCAAGCAGCAGTTCCTCCTGTCACACAGAGCCAATGGAGAGGCTGCTATGCTACCTGTATTTCTAACTACCGGGATAAGGCCTTTGGCTGGAGGAATGTGCATCGAAGGGCAACCATGCATTCTGATTCCTGCCTGCTGCTTCAGCTCTTCGAGACCTAACCAGCTGGTGTAAGTTAGATGCTTCTTCAGGCTGCTCTAGCTACATCTGGGGACTGGCCCCGTAGAAAGCAGCCCCAAGACCAGGGGAATACAAAAGTGAGCTTTATGACACCTCCGCACCTTCCTTCTTCACTTGCACTGTGTGATCCTTGGCAGTAGCCAATACAGTCTAGTCATATTGATATGAAATACATTTGTTCTCATATCAACTACATTGTTAACTAACTTCAGAGTCATGGGTTCTATTCATGTCCACTTTACATCAAGTGGTTGTAATCTACTGCTGACACTGAACCTGAGACTGTCCAGCTAACAGAGATTTGTCTGCAGGCTGCTTGATTAGCTATTCTTTAAAAATATATATCTTCATTTTACCTTTGATCCCATCCCTGGTTCATCAATTGCTTTCCCAAACAAAACTTAAGAGGTCAGTGTCCTGTTTTATGGTAGCCTCATCCTGGCTGTGTTTTTCTTCAGGCAGAGAGTAATACATCAAAGAAATATAACTTCTGACAATAAAGTGACCCAGAACATCCCAGATGTCAAGGCTACATAGGGCTCCACAGATATGAGGACACACCTGTCAACACAACTGTAGCCATCCAAAAGAATGAAGATACATACAGTTCTCAACGGTAATGCTGTCTACAGCAGCTTACTCTTTATATCTGTTTCCAGCAGAAACTACTCATGCACCTACTGATGTTTATTACTGGAGTGTGATAATCTGTACACCTCTCACTTATTTTTTGGAAGAAAAATAATGCTTATATCATATTGTTTAAAAGATGGGGAAACTAACCCACCTTTATCTGAAGACAGATAATAAAGCTTTTTTGTGGTTCGTAGCATAAAGAAGAAATCAACTGGAATTATTATTAATTTTGTGCCGTGATTATGTTGATACATTGTGGTTGATTTTATAGTATCGCTGTCCTATAGGAACTTTGCAGGCATGGTAGATGTGGCACTTGTATTCAATTTCATTAGCTGCATTTTATCTATTTATAACATTTCTGTGTAGAATAGAAAAACAAAATTAAAATTGGCAAACCTTTCCTCACATGAGCATAAATTGGAGAGGGTTCAGAGAAGAGCCATGAGAATGATTAAAGGATTAGAAAACATATCTTATAGTGATAGACTCAAAGACTCAATCAACTTAACAAAGAGAAGGTTAAGAGGCAGCTTGATTACAGTCTATAAGTATCTACATGGGGAACAAATATTTAATAATGGGCTCTTCAGTCTAGCAGAGAAATGATCCAATGGCTGGATGTTGAAACTGGACAAATTCAGACTGGAAATAAGGTGTACATTTTTGACAATGCGATTAATTAATCCCTGGAACAACTTACCAAGGAGCACAGTGGATTCACCATCACTGACAATTTTTTCACCAAGATTGGAAGTTTTTGTAAGAGATATGTTCCAGGAATTATTTTGGAGCTGTTCTTTTATCTAGGAGGTCAGACTATATCATCACAATGGACCCTTCTGGCTTTGGAATCTATAGTCTTTCTTCCCATGAGTAGTGCCACTGAACTAGCTTGGGTTAGTCAGGTAAGGCAAAGTTTACAGAAGTGAGCCTATGATCCTTTAATAAGAGGGGCTGACTGTGGGTCCAAGTTTCAACAAGCCACTTAAGGATATGCCCAAGTGTCATTGACTTCAATAGACTTAAAGACTTATTTAAATTGAGGAATGTGCTTCAGCGCCCTGCTTGAATCGGGTTTGTAGGCAGAACTCCCACTGGGATTTCCAGCTGCAGGGTCAGGGGCTGAATTATTTATTTTCTTTTTAACAAATATAAAAAGCAGGAACAGAGTTACAATATAACCACAACACTGAAACCGTTAAAAAGCATTTGGACAAAATGTGTTTCTGGTTAGTTTAAAGGAGGATAAACAAGATTTAATAGCTGGCAATGAACATGAATATTTTCCTCCCATAAATAATATTTGGATTCATTCAGACTCATGTGGCTTCTATACAAGTAAGGCTCCATTCAATTTTCTAATTTTTCCATCTTCTTTATTTCCTAAAATGTGATTTGTTGAGTTAGTGAATTAAAACGCTCGGAGGACTGGTTTTGGTTCTGTGTGTAACTGTGCCATTTTACCCCATTATTCAGTGTGACAAGTTAATTGCCCTAAAACACACTAGCACACACCTAGTGCAGAAGTGTAATTGAAAAAGAGAGAACAACTCTATTAAGTGGCACATTTTCTATCTATAGTGCCAAATTCCACCCATTTCAAATTCCTTAGATTTTCCTCAGATCTTCACCTCTTTTTTCTTCAGCATGTTCACCACATGCGTAAACCTGTTGGCTGAATTTGGGTAGTTTAGCACGTAAAGCAATAGACTGGAGCTGAGACCGTTCATTAGTAGTATTCTAATAGCACCTATAAGCCCCATTACAGGATCAGGACCCCATTGTGTTAGTCACTCTACCCTCATAAAAAAGAATGAAGAGTCCTTGTGGCACCTTAAAGACTAACAAATTTATTTAAGCATAAGCTTTCATGGGTTAAAACCCACTTCATTGGATGCATGCAGTGGAAAATACAGTAGGAAAATATATATACACAGAAAACATGAAAAAATGGGTGTTGCCATACCAACTG
Source organism: Chelonoidis abingdonii (assembly GCF_003597395.2). Taxonomy (NCBI): domain Eukaryota; kingdom Metazoa; phylum Chordata; order Testudines; family Testudinidae; genus Chelonoidis; species Chelonoidis abingdonii. The sequence continues at coordinate 50,700,916 of NC_133774.1, read as the reverse complement.
TAACGAGGGTAATCAGGTAAGGTGAGCTATTATCAGCAGGAGAAAAAAAACTTTTGTAGTGATAATCAGGATGACCCATTTCCAACGGTTGACAAGAAGGTGTGAGTAAGAGTAGGGGGAAAAATTAGCATGGGGAAATAGTTTGCAAGTTAATTCCAATTCTGCCATGTACATTGGCCAAACTGGACAGTCTCTACACAAAAGAATAAATGGACACAAATCAGACATCAAGAATTATAACATTCAAAAACCAGTTGGAGAACACTTCAACCTCCCTGGTCACTCAATTACAGACCTCAAAGTTGCAATACTCTAACAAAAAAACTTCAAAAACAGACTCCAGTGAGAAACTGCAGAACTGGGATTAATTTGCAAATTGGACACCATTAAATTACGTTTGAATAAGACTGGGAGTGGATGGGTCATTACACAAAATAAAAACTATTTCCTCATGCTAATTACCCCGCTACTGTTACTCACACCTTCTTGTCAACTGTTGGAAATGGGCCATCCTGATTATCACTAGCAAAGTTTTTTTCTCCTGCTGATAATAGCTCACCTTAACCGATTACTCTCATTACAGTTGGTATGGCAACACCCATTTTTTCATGTTCTCTGTGTATACATGTTTTCCAACTGTATTTTCTACTGTATGCATCCGATGAAGTGGGTTTTAACCCATGAAAGCTTATACTCAAATAAATGTGTTAGTCTCTAAGGTGCCACTAGGACTCCTCATTCTTTTTGCTGATACCTACTAACGTGGCTACCACTCTGAAACCTGTCTACCCTCATAGAACACAGACTCTGTGCCACCGAGCACACCGTCTAAAAGACAAGACAGACTGATGTAGACAAAGCTCAGCAACAAATAGAAAGTACTGTAAATGTCCTAAATGGTCCTGTTAAAGTTAATGGCAAAAACCCTATTGTTTTCAGTCTTGCAGTATCATGTAGGAGCTGACAAATGTCTCTGCACATACCAATCATGCTAAGTACTGTCACACCACTTTAGATGAAAGCTGTCAAGCTGTCCTGCAGCGATTCAAGAGTGTGGGTACCAACCTCAGGGCAGACTTAAGAACCAGGGCCCAAACCCCAAATTAAGCATAGAACTCACAGTGAGATTTCACCAATAAATTATCAACTGTGAACTCCTCAAGCACTATAACAGCATTAACATGGAGTGACAGACAATCCTCTTGGGTACGCCAATCTGTCTTGCTACCCAGGCAAGCCTATCTTTGTGACAGATGGTCCCTCACACCAAAAATCACAACAATATTCACATTACTCTCAGTCTCAAAGGACCAGTCATTTACCCCGGTCTATTACACTTTAGATCTCACATCAAAGACAACACTTGTAGTCAATGTAATATTAAACTATATAAAGATTTATGAAATAGGAAAAGGAAACAAGCAATTTATTTACAAGGTTAACACAGGTAAATTTGTATACACACTAATGAGTTCCAACCTTAAATTTCAAAAAGTAATAGAAGCTTATATAATAAACAGGCACTGTATGTCCTTCAGGCTAACCCAGGCTAAGCACTGGGGATCTTTTGCTTATGCCTAGTAACCCCTCCCTTTCCCAAGTCCAAGCATCATAAAAAGATGTTTTTTCTTGTTAGAAGTTTTTATTCCCTTCTCCCTTGAGCTGCAAACTCAGCTGATGGGAGGAATTCACTTGCGTGACTCATCTTCACGGGGCAGGGGAGGATCAAGGGAAGAGAGCAATCAACAAAGTCTTTTGTACTCTTCAGCGTTCCACAATAGTTTATCTGGTGTTGATTGGCCTTCCTTGCTGGCCAGGATGTAACCCCTTCTGTTGGAATGTCTCTCTCCTGTCTGGTGATTTACCCTGTCATAGAGACTTATACAATATGGGATATGGATGTTATAAATGAGATTAATGCAATATTCAAGCATTCGGTAAAGACTAAACACAAGCACATTTTTATGATTATATACCTATTTTAACAATACAAACACACAGGTGAGCCAGAATGATTCCAGCTATGGATTTGTCAATGCTGCACTGATGGATGGGGACATGGGCGGCACGTGAACCACTGGCTGGAGAAGGCTAGCCCCCACCCCACCCCTTCTGCGCCTCCCACACTAGAGCCCAGAGCCCCCCCACCACAGCTGCCAGCCCTCATCCCGCCCCAGTCTAGTGCCCCCAAGAGTGATCAGAGGGCAGGTGGCATGGTCCCAGCCAGGGCTATGACACAGGGACGGGGAACTGGCAGGAGGGGACCTGGAGGCAGTGTTGGTGGGAACACGCCTGGCTGTTTGGGGAGGCACAGCCTCCCACAGCATATGATACCCGCTACCCATGGATGGGGATCTTGAGAAGAACTGGCACCTGGTCTACGAGTGTCACAAATACCTGTTCAAAAAATTGTACTGAGTAAACTACAAGTACTGCTCAAAATAAAAAAAAATGATAATTTCAGGGTGTACAAAGCTGAGCTCTGATGGGGCTCATGGTTTCTACCTAGCCAATAATCTTTCTATGATCCTAGAAAGTTGCCTATAGAGGGAACAAGGTATTAACTGAATAGGTTTTATTATATCAAACCAAAAGCACAACACTGGGATACTCCCATTCCTATTGTCCATGAAACAATGAAACTCTCTTTCCTGAATGGCTGTGAAGAGACTAATTCTTTAAAAGATTTATTTATTAATTGCAGCTCTCGATAAATTTTACCAGCATAATACCAGAAGGGTGGTCACACACCAGTACACAAACTAACTAGCCATACAGCTTCTTAGGTGAAAAGGTTAATATCCAAAACTGGCCTTCAGTGAGAAATGGTAACTGCTTAGATTGGCAAAAAGCTAAAAGTGCAGGCTCCATCAGTCCCTTCTCTTTCAATTACATGGAACGACATTGCCAAGTAACTAACAAATGTATCTTTGATAGTTTCCCCATAGTAAGGACTTGCCCAAATTCTTGCTGGCTAGGGGCCCAGAACTGCAAGACAGTGAAACACCCTCGTGTGCTATTAAAGTCAAGGGGAGCTGAGGATGTTCAGCTCTTTGTAGCAGTAAGCGCTATATTTTTTTGGTCTTGTGCCATTCTGCGGTAACAGAAATCCTAGCAGCTAACATTAGGCACCGTAGGAGTGAATCTGATTTTAATTTAGGCACTGATGATATTTTAGTGAAGTGATTATATACATGCAGCCGGCATCTGGTCCTAACGTATTTGGCACAGTTAAGAGAAATTTTATTTTACCCAGATTTCATTCCTGATTTTGTTTAATTATTACTAGTGGCAGGAGATGTCAGATTCTGTTCTCAGTTACACCAGTGCAATCTAGTTGACTTTTGTGGTGTAACAGAGCAGAATTTAGCTTGCTGCATTTACAAGAAACAAGGGTCAAAGCAGCAAAATAAGTCAGCTTTTTCACACACTGTTTTTTCTGATACAATGTTCTTTTACTTGTACAATATTGTGTCTAATACTGGAAAAATATTCATGTATGAAATCTACATGTTCGTTATAATAATTGATTACTAATATAAAGAAATATCATTAGGATATACCCTGCATACTTTGTATCTATAGAGATGCATGTATGCAGATCCATAAAGACATGAACATTTGCTTGCACACAAGAACAGTATACAGAGGTGATCTCATCAGTGTCGCACATGCAACAATTTCACTAAGCAATTTTACTACCTGGAATTACAGTTTGCATATTGCAATGCACTGAAACAATTTGAGAGTTTCATTCCTCTTCACTCTAAGCAGAGTTTCTGGGAGATAGCATGGTCTGGGGGAGAGTCAAATGACCTGGATTCTATTCCCAGCTTCTCCGCTGACTTGGAGTAGCAAGGCTTGGCCTAACTCTCCCAGCCACATCAACCAGCAGAGCTGAGCTGGTGTGGGAGGGTGGTGGGAGCACATGCTGCAATCTATTGAAGAGAGTAGATGCTGCTGCTGCTGCTGTGTGTGCTTCTCTAAACCCTCCCAGAGGCATTATGCCTGCTGTAAGCACACTGCCTCTGGGAGCTTCTGCCAGCGTGCAGACCCTCCCTATCCACAAAAGTGATACTCTTGGAGAAATATTTATTGTACACATATGGGCTAACTAGGATGAAGGCATAGAAATACTTTTTTCTTCCAATTGAACTCAATTATTGGATTATTTCTATGGAAAGCAACCCTGGAACAATGAGCTATAAATCCTAATCTGAAATAAAATGCTGCTCCATTAATAATGTTGTAGTACCATACATAAAAAGTTGATCCTCAATTTGCAGATCTTTGATTCCTCTTAAAAGAGGACTACAGCATGCCCTGGTAATGCTCCCCAAACCATACGCCTTACTGTCCTGCAGTGTATAGAATCGTTAACATGGAATACTGTGATTGGGTTTGTATAATGGATGCCTCTTGGGCTATATATTTGGGCTTTGCCAACTACATCCTTGGTGCACAACAAATAACATATTTGTTATGTGTTATGAAAACTTTATGTAGGAATGATATAGTGGAAAAAGTGGTCTGGAACTAGTTACACTACTTGTAAAGTTACAAGCCAAGGTCCTTATCCAACTAATCACTCAGGCACATGCTTGATTTTGAGTGTGTCAGTAGTCCTACTGAAGTCAATGCCCACGCTTAAAATTAAGCATGTGCTGATGCGCCTTGCTGAATCGGGCTGAAGAGTTGAAACCATTTTTCATGCCAATAGTCCTTATGCAAATAGTCCCACTGAAGGATTAAGTAAGCAAAGATTTGCAGGATTGGGCCCCAAATTTTTTATCAGTTCATCACATACACAAAATCAAACTTTGATTTCAACTGTTTTTCAGTGATGCGACTAAAGAAACCAAAACACCATCACAGAGATCATGCCAAGCATTCATTCTGAACAAGTCTCGGCAACATTCAGTGACCTGTAACTAATATTTTCATCTTATCACCTAAAAAGTCATAGCATCAGAATGATACCTGGCTAATTTTCCAAAGGATTCGTTTACTATAAATTGCTGTACAGTGCTGTTGAAGTGAGTCAGGAGCAACAGTGAGCCAAAACATACTCTGTCAAGAGAAGTGTTTGGTTGATGAAATTATACACAAGTCATCAAGCAAAAGCCTGATAAAATTAATTTCCATTAGATGCTTCTCTGAATATGGTGTTTCAATTCAAACTTCAAAATAGCAACCTTAAGAAGTTCCTTCCCTACTTCATTCATAGATCTGCTCTTTGAACACATCATAATGGTATTAATTTAGTTAAATTAACGTGCACATGCGGAGAAGCAAGGCTGATGTGTTTTACATAAAGCAGGCTATTGTGTACTGATTTAGAATGTGTAAAGAGGAAATAAGTTTTACTGCAATCTATGCCAATTGGCAGCAATATACTCTGTGTTTATACATATAAATACAAAAACTGTGGTAAAATAACATTAAGGATCTGGATTCTGACTTTACACTAGTTTGCTGTTGCACTGTAACTCCTGTGACTTCAACACTGATTTATACCGATGTAAGCAATATTAGAACCTTCAACTCACTCTAAGGCCACAGATATGGCAGGAGCATCAGAATAGTGGGAGGTGGTACAATTATTAGGCACTAAAAGTACATCTAGACAGCAAAAAAAAGACTCGTGGCAGGGAGTCTCAGAGCCAAGATCAACTAACTTGGGCTTGCAGGGTTCAAAAATAGCAGTATAGACTTTCAGGATCAGGCTGGAGCCTGGGTTCTAAATCCCAGAGATGAGGGAGGGTCTTAAGTGACTTAAAATTGGAGTAGCAGATCTAACTCTACTGTTGCCTCCCTTTAAGAGTTTAAATCAGATTATAACATTAGAGTTTGCCTTGATTAGTGAAATTTGCATTGAGGTAATTACATCCATGTAGGCCCCCTGCACTTAGAGTCATAGACTCATAGACTTTAAGGTCAGAAGGGACTATTATGATCATCTAGTCTGACCTCCTGCACAACACAGGCCACAGAATCTCACTCACCCACTCCTGTAACAAGCCCCTGACCTATGTCTGAGTTACTGAAGTCTTCAAATTGTGGTCTGAAGACCTCAAGCTGCAGAGAATCCTCCAGCAAGTGACCCATGCCCCATGCTGCAGAGGAAGGCGATAAACCGCCAGGGCCTCTGCCAATCTGCCCTGGAGGAAGATTCCTTCCCGACCCCAAATATGGCGATTAGTTAAACCCTGAGCATGTGGGCAAGACTCACCAGCCAGATACCCAGGAAAGAATTCTCTGTAGTAACTCAGATCCCACCCCATCTAACATCCCATCACAGACCACTGGCCATACTTCTGTGATATGGGCCAGCAAAATAGTTACAACAGTACAAAGCACTCACTTAGCAAACATTTTTGTTTAACTTCTACTTTGAAACATCACACTGACATATTGAATCTGTGGGATTCAGCAAGGGTGGCTGGATCACCCTGATCTAGCTGTCCTACGTTTTATATTGCACTCTTCGCGGTAGTGTCTGAGCTCCTCAGAGTCTTTAATGCATTTATCCTCACCACACGTCAGTGTGGTAAGGAAACGCTTTTTGTTACCGTTTTACAAATGGGGAACTGATACACAGAGCAGCTAAGTGACTTGCCAAGGTCACACAGGAAGGTTGTGGCAGAGCAGGGACTTGAATCCAGTCCTTGGACAAGCCCTAGGCTACTGTCCTGACCACTGATCCATTAACTTTAGTTTTATTTAAAAGATATGCCTATCGTTCTCTACATAAAGAGACAGCTCCAGGAAAACAAACATGCTCCCATCAAGACACCCCTACCTTGTTGTATGCCCAGTACATCAAACAATGCTGTCAGAGCAGTTTTAACCTGTGAAGAGACTCTTGACTCTTCTCCATTTCCTACATTTTTAAGAACACATGGACTAGCCAAGCCAATACTTTAGCGGCAGCACAATGCACTGCCATGTATGGATTAGAATTCAGGTAAGCAGCTTGGTACCAAGCTTCCTGCAATGGCATAGACTGCAGTGCTTCAGCAGCCATGTGCTAAATACTGAGGGAGAGAGGGAGCATGGTCCCCAAGCCACCTCCTCTGGCTGATCCAGGCAGCAGAACTAATGGGCTTCAGAAAAAGGGCCATCCAGCCCTCCTCATCCAAAGGGAAAGTTGCTGCAAGATGCAGACAATGAGAGTGCTAGGGAAAGTCAAGAAGTGAAAAAATGATGGTATCCCAGTGGAGTTCCAAAATACAAACAGTGACGAGATAGTGGAATTTACCTAGAGGAATTGTTGCAGGATTTGTATGTCCAGTATTACTGAATGCCAGGTCTGATGTATATTAGCTAAAAAGAAGTTATAGAAGTGAGGACCATGTTGAATCTTATGCTTCCAGTTAATCAAAGATGATGTTTTTTTCTGATTGTCTCACTTTTCTGTATTATCCTTCAAATGATATTTCATGAGACATTTTTATTTACAAGATTACTGATCATCTGCCTGTGACTAGCATTATTACACTATATAGGCTGAAGAATCATTACTCCAACAGCCAATCCTAAAGAGCTTTACTCTAGACACTCTGTTCCTCTGCGTACATGCCATTTGCTAATTAGATCCAGGATGCTTAGTCCAATATTCTTTCAAATTAGCTGTTTATTCTTGTGAAATTCCAGAGCCCTTCAGATTTGATTTACAGTTAGTGAGATGATCAAATACGAAAGAAGTTATCTGCAAGATATCATATGTGTACAATTCACTTTACAGGCAAATAAAAGGCATGGGGTCCTATTCTTATTTCATGTACACTAGTGTAAATCAGTAGTAACACAAGTGAAGTGGAGTTAGAGTGGTGCAAAGCCGATGTTAGAGAGATCAGAATCAGACCCATTGTTCCTGACTGAAGGATAGCAAAGAAATTGCCAGGAAATTTGTTCTATATTAGAGAGCCATAATGAGAGACACTGCACAAACAAACATGCCAGATGAGAGCAGAAGGATGGATTAAAACATTACTATATAAGGCTGGGTAGAAGAGCCAAATGCAGAGACAGAAACCCTGCCCTTAGCCAGATCCAATACAGATCTTAAAAGAAGTTAAAGGCATCAACTTAAGTAAATTGTGCTGTCCTGCATCATGCCGACAGCAATAAATGTTGATATGCATATACATGCAGAGCCTCAAAAGGATAAAATTTGGCCCCAAATGCTAATATTTTCATCTCCATTCATGGAAAATATACACATATACTCTAAGTCTCATTAATATGTAATAAGAATTACATGCATAAATCTTTTTGCATCTGCCAAGTTGTTGCATTTTTTAAAAGTAAGCTTTTTCCTAAATATACACTAGAAATAAAAGTATTTGGAACCAAGCTAAAACCATTTTTGATCCTAGATTTGAAAGCAAGTTAACCAATTTATGCCTTTATTACAAATACAAGAGAAAAAATAATTTATTAATATGAGAATTCAGTGACAATGAAAAAAGACATGTTTTCAACCTCTTACAAGTTTGCATTCATACTGAAAACACTTTAATAGATTAAGATCAGCAGATGTGTGTGATTCTCTTTGCAGGGAGAAAGACATTTCATCTGCATGGATCCCTCACCCTGTAAGACAAGGAACTTACAACCCACTTTTTAAGGGGAAGATATTAGTACCTGCACCATCATCATGGTGCTTACAGTTTTCATTCAGGCCAGATTCTGATCTCCATTATTCTTGTGTCAATCTGGAATAACTCGATTGGGGGATGGTAAAATACTGGAGTTACTCTGGATTGACACTTATATAATGGAGATCAGAAAGTGACCTGTAGTCCTTCTGCACAGCATCCTAATTAATGCTGATTTTTTAACACTACTTTGTAAAATGAAGGAGTGGGAAGGGTGGAAGATCTGTATTCAGTCTTCCAATCATTGGCTTTCTAGTGCTGATCAAACTCTACACACGTCAGATATATTATATACATACTATTAGATTAAATATGACTGAAGAAAAATCAGATGGCTTAACATTAGCTATAATGTTTTAATCACATTAAGATGCGCATGAAAACCTAACTCAAATGCATCTGCAAAGATAGACATTATTCTGTTAAAGGCTTAAAAGATAAGAGTCCTTATTAATAAAGCCGGCATAGGACAGACTCAGTAGTCCACACATTTTTCTTCCTTGTAATCACCATTTATCAAGCATGTTCTACAAGTTACTCTCAGCCAATTAAATCCTTCAGATTAATCCTTTGTTGGTAGAACTGCTCTGCATTTTCTGCACTGTAACATCTGTTGAATTGCAAGAGAGGAAGCCATGGCTTTTTCATTAATTGATAATCCAGTTAACATTATTTTCTCAAGACTGAAGGTGACAGTATGGGGCACAACAAAATGATGGGGATTTGCTAGCGTAGGGAAATTTTCACAGTATTAAGTGAATTTAGTGCTAGTGAAATATGCACTATTGACACTTCTGAGGAACACATTATTTGTTTATCCACCCAACTGGCACAGTTGCCACCCACCCAGATACAGACCAAGAGATCTAGCTTTGCCCTCCAAGTGTTGACCCTGGAACCCAAGTCCATTCTCTAATTTATTTATATTTTTTTAACTGGAGCTTGACCTGTGCCAGGTCAAGGGCGGACAGGAGTGATAGCTCCCCCACAAAAGGTCTCAGGCTGAGTACTGAGCAGGGCTGCATTCTCTCAGCCTGGTCTAGGATGGAGTGAGGTGAGTGCCAATTGAAGGATCAAGCAGAGTGGAGATCCTAGCATCCAAAACCCCCAGAGGCACTGAAAATACCAGGGTACAGAAAGAGCCATGCAGAGCTCTCACTCCATTGCCCAAGAGAGGAAGAGGGGAGGCGAGACACCATTCTAGAAACTAGGAGGGATCTACTGGAGCACCCACCTGAGTGAAGTTGGTCTCCATTTTAGCAATGAGATGAAGGGTGCAGCAGCTGGTATGAGATTCACAAAGGCTTCTCCTTCCAGCCAGCCAAGGGGAGTGAGGAGGAGAGTAAGCAAGTTTGCCTCTCCCTCCCTTGCAGCTAAGAGGACAGTTCCTTTGTAAGTCTATGTGAAGGGAAAGGTCATGCCCAGCTGGCATAGTGGGAGAGAGCTTGCCTTAGCCCCAGCTCACTCACTGCTTGACTGTGCAGTCTTCTTCCCCTTTGCCATGGCAATGTGTTTCAGTTCTGAGAGAATAGTTCAGCCTCCAGCCCCTTCCAATACACTGGAGTCCAACAAGGGAGGCAGACTGAGACTTTTGTCATGTAAATACGTTTCCACTGGGAACTAGACCATGACCACCAAATCATTTCACAAAGGACACCAAACAGCCATTTTATATGTATGAAGTGTTGTTGTAGCCATGTTGGTACCAGGATATTACCTCGCCCACCTTGTCTCTCTCATATCTTTTATTGGTCCAACTTCTGTTGGTGAGAGAGACAAGCTCTGAACATGAGCTCTGTGGAGCTCAAATCTTGTCTCTTTCACCAACAAAACTTGGTCCAATAAAAGCTATTACCTCAATCCCAATATCTCTGCCATTATACAGTACAATAGATGATGTGGGTCACTTCAAAACTGGGATAGAACATGTCCTGGTAACTGTAAGGTGTAACAAAAATTCTCAGCATGACTCAAGGTAAAAAGCTATGTCCAGTTATCAGAGCCCTGCACTCCCAGTTTGCATGAACTGTAGCTATAAGACATGCTGTCAGGGCCAAGTCCAGCATGCTTTATGCCTCATGTTTTGTTTTCATACTAAAAGTATGCAAATCAGGCTACACGTTACTTGTCAATCAAGATAATTTTTACAAGTGTATGTGGTTCTTTTTTTTTTTCTTTCAGAGAAAGGCTGAGATGCAGACCAGAGGCAACTCATTCTTATATCTGGAAACATACCAAAGCTTGTGGAAGAATGTCCCTGTCTTCAGGTGGCATGGGACTGTCTTCATTCCTATTTTCCACTGTGATTCTCCCCTCTCTCCCCACCAACTTTACTGTAGTCTCTGGCACCTTGAAACTGACTAAGCCAGACCTCTTCTCTCTTACAACTTGGGTGCCGGTGTCATCAGTCAAATGCCCTCATCAGTCTTGCTGACACCCATATCTGAGAGCTGGATTCCTGGAAAGGGGGCTGAGAGATATTCCAAGTTACACCGCTCCACATAGCCCTACTGAACCTAGCAGCAGAGCAGTTAGCCAGAAAGCTTTACCACCAAAGTCAAACAACATCCAAAAGATCAGGATTTGTACATGTCAAAGTCTGATTACAGTTTTTCAGACCCACCAGGCTAAGTGAGTTTAGAATAATTTCTCCAATGAGCAGTCTTTTTGTTCATGTGGACCACCATAGGCAGACACCCTAAGATCACTGTTTCTCACTGCTCCAGCAAGGACTTGGCATGCTACAGAAAGAAAGAAAGAAAGCCTGTAAATTCAGACTTCACTGACTGGATTACTTTTGTGAGCCTCGTTACCCAGATGCTGTGCTGGGTGGCTAGCGATTATCATTTTTCTGCAGTGTTAGGGTACTTGACATTTCCATTTCTCAGTGACTCCAGTTAAAAACAAATTGGTCTACCTGCAGTCCACATCTGATCGCCAGATGGTCTCTGCCTACGAAGCCCCCATCTCTAAGTGCATTCAAATGACCTCACACATACATCTTCAAACATTGCTATCTGACCACAAAAACGTATGGAAAACACAACATCTGTACATGTCTGCATCTTAAATCCCTGTTGTTTTACAAAATATATTGGTTGTCACCCTAAAATCTTAGCCGCTTAATGATCTGCAGGGGAAAATGCAAATAGTAGCTTATAGCACTAGGACATTGCATGTTGTAAGAAAAAATTTAATTTCAAGCAAAATTCTAAAGATAGAGAACTATATACTAAAGCTAACAAATAGTTCCCATTAAGTACTCCAAATGTTCTTTACTCCCAGTTGAGGGTGTGTGTGTGTGTGTGTGTGTGTGTATGTGTAACAGATATTACTTGATTTCCAAATAGTTATGATAAACTTAAGATCTAATTTCCTTTATGAAATTTACCATTGAGTCTACATAAATTTCTTTTGACATATTTAACAAAGGGTTATTAACAATACAAGAACTATATGATCCAGAGCATTAGTTCAAGGGAATACTTCGTCATATCAAGATTCACTGTACATGTAAACCAATTTTCTCGACAAGAAGATAAACACAGACTCACTTGAATGGCTAGATGAAAAAACATATGGGATATCACAAACATTTTCTCAAACTACAACAGACTTCTAGGCCAATTAAACATGGTTAGCTTTGAATGGGAGAGGAAATAGTTTTCTTTGCTGCTAAATGTCACAAAATTTCACCTTAAGGCATAAAGGGGCTAAGTCATTTCTAGGAAACTTGCTAAAATTAATCAATCCTATGTGCAATTCCTTTAAAAAATGTAGAAATATAAAGTAAAAAAATAATTGTAAACCAAGGGCGGGGGAGAACAGAATGATCCAGAACTGAAAAGGGGAATGAGCTTGTCCTTGTCATGAAAAGAGTTTCATTTGAATGGCTAACCAGGATGGCAAGACATTTATACGTTAGACCTAAAAGAACAGTTGCAGAAGAATATGAGTTTGTCAAAAATGGGATGTGTTTTGGGTTGGGGTTTTTTAATTTCTTTTTGTCTTTGAACTTTAAAATGCCAGAAATGAAAAATCAATGTGACCATTTTTTGCTGCAGTGTAAACCTGCAAAAAATTTCCCAATGTTTTTCTTTGGCACTCATAAAGTAATCTTAAATTTCGACACCTAAGAACTGTGATCTGCCTTCTGTGAAATTCATTAGGATTACTGCTTACAAGGGAGGAAATGCCCGTCTAGTTATTTGTCCTTCCTGCTTTTGTATGACTTCATCTGAAAAGGAAGAAATTGCATTTGAAAGCTCTCAGAATAGCAAGCTACCCCAAAGTTCAAGCATGGCAAGTTTCCTGCTCTGATACATGTTTAGCTCCTTCGAAAGCCTTCATCACACAGCAATGTCAATAGCAGCCATCGGGGAGAAAAGAAAACATTGCAGAAATTTGGTTAATCTATCCTAGTAGACGAGGTCATGACAGGACCACGTGCATAAATAGTAGAGGTATTATTTTCAGATGTAGATGTCCTGGTCAGGAATGGACCAGCCAGGGAAAGCGTTTTTTTCCCTCAAGTCCCCTGCCTGACTGCGGGGCAGCTCTGGGCAAGGAGGGGTTTGTGCCACGTTGTCATCCTTTATATCAGGGTCAATACAAGGGAAAGTGGAAGCAAATATAATACAAAAGACACAAAGAGCATCTCTTCTGCTAGACGTGAAAGAGGAAGGGGGAGGGAGGGAAAGCCCCTGGCTTTTGTAAGATTCCATTTTTTTCCCTCATTCCCTTTCTTCCATCTGAAAGTGGTATATGTGTTTGTATATTACTCAGGCTGCAGTCGTTGTGAGGATATATGAAAACTAAGCTCGGCGAGAACTCCTTCAGCCTTCAGTCATGAGATCTGGTTGCTTGTCAGGAAGTTCATTTTTTTGACAACACGAGGACTAACAATCCATGGTCTAAACCAAACCGACGCATCATCCCAATGTACTAAACCAGCGTCTCTCAATCTTTTCAGACTTCTATACTCCTTTCAGGAGTTTGATTTGTCTTGTGTACCCCGACTTAAAAACTACTTGCTTACAAAATCAGACATAAAAATACAAAAGTGTCACAGCACACTATTACGGAAAAATTGCTTCCTTTCTCATTTTTACCATGTAATTATAAAATAAATCAATTGGAATATAAATACTGTACTTACTTTTCAGTGTATATATAGAGTGGTATAAACAAGTCATTGTCTGTACAAAATTTTAGTTTGCATTGACTTTGCTAGCGCTTTTTATGTCGTCTGTTGTAAAACTAGGCAAATATCTAGATGAGTTGATGTGCCCCCTAGAAGACCTCTGTGTACCCCCAGGGGTACACATACCCCTGGTTGAGAACCACTGTACTAAGGATAGTTCACTGATTCTGCAGCACTTGACATGTTAAGCATTTGGACTGGGATTCATCCCATATTTGCAACTGGGGGGAGGGATAGCATTGGCCTGCTAAACCCAAGGTTGAGAGTTCAATCCTTGAAGGGACCACTTAGGGATCTGGGGCAAAAATTGGTCCTGCTAGTGAAGGCAGTGGGCTGGACTCAATGACCTTTCAAGGTCCCTTCCAGTTCTAGGAGATTGGTATATCTCCAATTATTATTAAACTGTTCCTCATGATAGTTCCCTGCACCATAGTAATTTCTTTCCTTTGAAGCACACATTGTGAACACTGTTGCACCGTTTATCAGATATGAAGAGAGGCTGATATAATTAAAGCTTTTATTAAAAAAAAAGTCAAACTGACATAATATTGCTAGTAACTTGACAGCTGTATGTAAAGTGTTCCCCAGCAATCCCAAGCTGGTCACACTGCTGAGGACAATCAGAGGTTAGGGAGGAGGTTTAGGCTCTAGGACTCCTAAACTCAGTCTTTCAGCGATTCAGCCATATTTAGCTTGACCTTTGACATGACCCAGCCTTAAACAATAGTTTCCTGGGTATGCTAAATGACCAAATCTGCCCAGTCACTGCCAAATTAATGAGCCCATGTCAATTTAAGTTTACAGTTCAGTCATAAAGCAGCCAAGTGGAAAATGAGTCAGGGACCGTTAAGAAGCCTCACATAAATTTTCAAAGGGTATAGTTCCTAATTCCTTACTCCCTGCTTCAGAAGCCTCTAATCATCATTATCTCCCCTCTCTTTGCCTCCTCAGATCCTTTAAATATCCCCCTTCAGGATGCAAAGGAGGGTGTCTAGAAAAAGTAGATGCCAATGGCTCTAGTTGGCTCAATACAAGAGAATCCAAGCTGGGCAAAATGCAGCATACACTTCTGATTTGTACCACAACTGACGCAATGTGAGTACTCTGCTGAAAGACCCCCAGCGGTTCAGAACAAAGCAGAATGCATGAGTTTCTTAAATAGAGAATGCATAGGCACAAGGGGTGTAATATAAATAGAGAGTTGGATTAGAGGATCAAGGGAGACCTGTCCAGGAAAGCACTTGGAACCAAGAGAACTCAATTCTCCACACTGCACCACTAACAGCCAGGAGAAACTTTTGCTCTGAAACTCCAATCTCCCCAAAAATAATGTTTGCTTAGTTTGTGGTTTCCTCACAAACCCAAAACTCAGGCCTGGTTTGCAAAAAACTTTCTGCACCTGTAGGACAATATATGTTTCCAGACCATGCTTTCAGCCTGAAACCAGGCCAATCTTGCCCCTTCTGCAGAGTTTCACTTTGAATTTTGAGCAACTTCACTCTCCACCTCTTCTCTCCTGTGATTTACCTCCATTGTCTGTTAACTTGGCACAGTTTCTCATTTGGAATCCTCTTTCTCCTTTCACATCTCCCAGATTTGCAGGTCTGCCTGCTCCTACCTCTGCACATTGTATGTGTACTCCACTGTGTCGGTTGGACCTGTCCTGGAAGCCTTCATCTCCTGTAACCTGGATTATCACAGCTTTCTTCTGTGTGGCATCTTCTGCATGTGCAGGATTCTGTTTCTGTTTCTTTTGCAAGTGTCAAAAAATAACATTCACTTCAACTTCAAACAATCCTATAGGCTCCCAGTTTAAAACTGTCCTTTTTGTTATTAAAGCTCTCCACAGAGAGCTCTCTCCTGTAGTCTCTCTTTCTTTCTCTGTTCCTTTCTTTGCTCCTGATCATTTAGCAATCTGCTCCTTTTGTCCCTCCAGGACCTAAGTGTATTCCTTGAAAAATTTTCTAGTACAATTTACTTGAATACAAAAATTAATTTACTTCAGCTGTGTTCACACGCCTTTGGCATTTGGCTATTGTGAATGAACTGACTAGCAGGAATGGTCATGGAAGCAGCACATTTTGAGGACAGATGTCAGAACATTCACAGAGGCGAATTTTGAATGCATCAGTATGAGTATTCATGCCAGAAACCCAATTCTAAGAACTATGCTCATCCAATCAGATAACAGAAATGATATCATGTGGCCAACGAAAATTACCAGCACATTTCAGATTTTAAATAAAGAGTTTCCTCATTGAATCTCTTGCAAACCATCTGTAGACTCTGGGCTAGACTGTGGCATTTAGCCATAAACCCGGAGTAGGGAGTGGGGAAGGGCCACACAGAAGGAATTAAGGAAATTTTGCCTCAGATGCTTCTCCCTATGTGTGGTGAACTTTTACCCCAGGCATTCGCCTAGCACAGAATGCTCCCCACCATTGTGCTGGTCCCATTCTAAAGGAGGTATGGAGGAAGTACAGTAATATGGCACTGCTGCCTCCTCCCACTGCTCTCCTCCTTCTTTTCAGTATCCAGTTTCCTGCAGGGGGAGGTGGAAGAGAATAGGGACTGCTACTTCCTTTGCAACCCTACAAGGAGCAGGGGGTCTTCTAGTTTAGTCCCCAAAAGCTCTGCAGACACTCAGTCTGTTTCCCACAGGTATTCTGAAAGTACCTGTAAGCAACAGGTGAACTGGAGAAAAAATTGTGGCAGGGTTATGAACAATTCACCAACAGAAGAGAGGAGACATACGCTTCTTGAATAAATCATTAATTACAAACAATTCCCTCAACTCTTGTCTTTCCATCCAAGATCCTTTTTCTCTGCAGCCTTGGACACCTTCCGCGTTCTCTCTGCTGCGCTGACTGTCCAGCTCAGTTTAAAATGCGGCTGAGATAGTCTTTCTTTCCTTACCTTTAGCTCCTAACTGCTGTCTCCCACTGCTAGTGTTTATTACTTCGCTCTGCCACTGCTTTAAAGCAGCTCAGGAAAGGGTACTTCTAATCACTGGTGTGTAAGATTCCATAGAAAATAACATTAGACGGGGCTGCGCTGGATGTTCTACAGTAGACAGCTAGTTTTTTCTTCATTTGGAGCCAAAAAGGTCCCACTCCCTCAGAAGTTGCTTCTACTAAGTTACTTTTGCTACTACCTTGTGATAGAATAAAACTCCATTATGGGCTAGAAACAGTTAAAGAGCCACATTCACTCCAGGTGATAGGCTAATTATGAGGCCCAGGTGACTGTTGAGAGTTCAGTCAGAGGAGGAATCACAGGGACTAGGGGGATTTCTGTGAAGGAACTAGAGGGAAAATACCCAGACACTTCAGGAAGACAGTCTGAGGGGCCAGTGCTCAATACCAGAGTTCAGGGAGAATACTCTGGACTAGCGGGGAAAGGAGATTGAAGACAGAGCCTGGAGGTAGGGCTGATTTGCTGACAGACTTTGGATATTAGTTTGGGTTTTTGTTACCTCAAAAGTGTTCTGAACTAGATGCTTCTCAGCTGGAGGGCTGAATTGTGCAGAGGCAGATGGCCTAGAAGGAAGGGGAGCTGGAGATAAAGATGCCGGTAATTCTGGTAGGGAGTTGTGAGTGTGCACCATGACATACCCTGAACAAACATCTCATGTATGCAGATAAATCTTAGCCTGGCCATTTACACATTATGCAAACCCCACAACAAATTAAAAATGCAGCTTTTTTAAGACATACACACATGCTTATTAAAATTACATGAACTGGTAGTCAAGTGACTGAACCTGGATATGGTTAATGGAATCCATTACACTTGAAACCTCACACAAGGCAGAGATAAATATCAGTGGACCAGATCCTCTGATGGAAACTGACAAAGCCAGTGCTTAATTTGTGCTAGGTCAAGCCCCAGCACCTTCAAGCTTGGCAGTTCATAGCAGGGGCACTAGAACAGGGCAGGTCAGGGGGCCATGGCGCCATTGCTTTTAAAAGTGGGAGGGCATAGCCACTTCTTACCAGGTGTAAGGATGAGCAACAGGGGAGAGAGGAGCGAGCAAGCAGAGGGGTGGGGCCTTGAGGAGAAGGGACAAGGCCTCGGTTTGGGACCTGTTGGCCCCCACTTTTAGGGCGCTTCTCTAGCTCCTGGTTCATAGCTCTGTCACTTCTAGGCTTTGCATGTCAGTTATAAAAGTAAAAAAAATTGCTTGAGCCCTGGCATCTCTTTCATTACAAATGAAGCACTGGGCAAAGCCCATTAAAGTCAGTAAAGCTATGCTGACTCACAGCAGCTGAGGGTCTGACTCAAATATATTTTAAAAAGCAAATGCTCAGAAAACAGCCAACTCAAAATACTTCTGTCATCATAAGTCTGGAAAGAGGCCAGTTTAGACAAATTCAAATTATTTGGTGAAATATGTAAACAGAAATTCCTGAATGACAGATAGTTTAAGGCCAAAGAAACTATTCCAAGCTGAATTTGGTAACCACTGGGTTTTTACTCTAAAGCATATTAGAGACTGAAGTATGATTATTAGCTTTTGTGCTGGGTTTTTCTCCTGATATTGGCTCTTCAAATGTTGTGGAAACATTGTACAGCTGAGTATGATCCTTCTGGAGGCATTTTTCCCCATTCTTTACTCATATTGGAATCCCACATGAAATAAATCTGATTATTAAAATTGTGGCTTGGGAAAGCTATTCAGAAAACTAACACATTGGTGCCTCCTTTTTCTCTTTGCACTGGAGACAATTAGTTCTGTGGTGTTCCACTTGTAAAGAGAACTCAAGAGTAATGAATAACCCATCCAAATACAACCTGTGTTAAAAGAAGGTTACCGGGGTTGGAAAGTCAAGCACTCAAAATGCAGGAAGTGGCCATGAAATCGTAACTCTGCTCCCTTGTGCATATGGCTTATCAGAACCCTTAGTTACAGTATTGCACACTATTTTTGCCACTGAAACTCTGTCACCTTCAATGCACAGGATGGACATTGAATGAGGCAGGGCTGCATAGTGAATCGGGCTGCAGTTCATAGGAAGCCCAAGAGATGGCACTCAGAATTGTTAACTGGGGTTCACACAAAGGCAGAGAATCAGAGGGGAGTGGCCATGAACACCACCATTGCTCCAGAACAGCATCATTGACAGACATCCCATGCATAGGGATCCCAGTTGGCCTGTCCCATGTTCTAGAGGTGGCAATCTATACAGTTGGGTGCTCCCACAGCTTAATCTGTCTGAGACTCTGTCCTTCAGCCCAAGTTTGCCAGACATAGGCCAGTGCCCCTGCCCACTTGTTAAGTGGAGTAAATGCCTGTTGCAGCACCCAGCTGGGGAGGGTACAGTATTAGTTCAGCTCAGAACTGCTGACCGAAAAACCACAAACAAAATAAGAAGCACACACACCCCACCCTCACCACTGCACTTCAGACCTTTATATTTTCCTTCAATCCCCACACCACTTAAAATCAAATTCACACATGCCTCAGACACACTCAGGCAGGGTTCCTTTAACCTTTCTCTGTATGAGCAAAAAGCCTCACATGTTCTCCATGAGCAACTTCTCCAGCACTGACTTGGCACCAAAGGGCCATGCAATCCAGTACCTTTCACCTCTGGCATTACCTGACCATCTCTAGCTTTCAACCACCTAAGTGTCCTCAGGTGCCCCCACCTTTGGCCACACTGGTAGCACCCATGTATTAGGCACAACCACCCTGTACTCAGACAATACTTGCATGGGTTAACGTACCCCTCTGAAAATTGCTTATGTCCCATTTTCTACCTAGGTATTCAGTTAGATGTCTCTCTGGCCACTTACACTAAGAGTTTTGGCTGTGGAGGAAGGGTCCATGCCTTCTCTGCATCCACCAATCCTTTGCTGTGATATTTAAGCAATGGTTCTGGAATGTCAAAAAGTTGAAGCCCAAAAACCTATTCCAAGCTGGATTTGGTAGCCACTGGATGTATCCACTAATCACTTCCTAGGCACATCCCAAAGCTATAATTCAAGACTAAATTAAGGTGTATACACATATAGATCACGCTCTTTCCCTCACCCTTCCTGAAAACTCAAAGATTAATTCTGGAAACCAGCTCAGCAATTTAGAGGTAACACATGACTGGGGAGGAGTGGGAGTCTGAGTTCAGGACTCTAGCTTGGTCATTTCTGCCCAGATTTGCAAGACTGGGAGTGCTACAGGCACAACATGCTTTCCATGCCCCAACAAGGAAGGGACAATTTACATTGTTTTTGAGCTGCCCGTTTGACCATCTCAGGAGCTGTATCAACAAGTTCTGAGAAAGCTGTATGCAGCCCTTCTTTACTAAAGTGATGGTCAATGTGACACAGAGCTGAGGACTGAAGGAGAAGCAGTGGGGGGTTAGGAATAGCAGGGAACCTTGGGACTCTAAAAAGACCCCTCTCCCCCCATTTTTAAGGACTTTTTTTTGAAATTTACAGCTGAAAAAGAAGTCACTGGAAGTCCATATTTCATAAGTGATAAGAACATCCCTCATTCTTCCCTCCTCAACCTCCCTATACTCCCAATTTTATAGGCCTGGTTACTGGCCTGAAATACAGATCAGCATCTTGCACGTCCATTTATGAGCACATTTGTGTATTCTGAACAGTGAAACCTGTTAATGGTTACAGTGTTTATGACCTGGGTTAAAACAGGAAAGCTATAAAGACAAATCTCTGATAAGGTGATGCAAACATCAGTGAACTGAGAGATTTCTACTAGGCACCTAGCTCTCCAACCTCATTACTGAGTCAGATGGGCAAACTGTTCTCAGGAATGGATGTATTATGAGGTAGTTAAAGCTAAATTGGATCGGTGGGTTTAGTAGAGCTAGTTTTCAAGGAGTAAGTGCTTGTTTTGGACAATTCAATGACTTGCTGAATCTGCTTTTTCGTTAAGTACAATTCAAATACAATGTTACCTTTTTCCTATTTACTTTGAAAGAGCCATGGGCGGTTGCATGACAAAAATTGCTTGTCTATAAACTACAGTTTACAGCCTTTATCTTCATTGGAGTACACCAGGCCTCTTATTTCTTCCAATAAGTCATATTATAATTGTGGTCTTGCAAAAACAATATGGGACAATGGGTAATTTGGCAAAATCAGAAAGGAGGCTTTGTAATCAAGTTCCAGATACTTAGAAAAAAACATGCCTTTGTCTCTAATGTCTTAGCTGGGGTACCCATCTGTACTGAAACATATTGCCGCAGGTGTAGTTTGTTATTGTTTCTAACATTTTACATCTGTTCCTCTAAACAATCAGGCAAGTGTCTTTTTGTTTCTTGGATATGCTGTTTGTTATATTCCCTGCAGCTAAAGCTTTGTACAGTGAGAACTGCATGCAAAGAATGACTGAACTACAAACAAAAGGCTAGAAAACTTAGTTAGCTCAGTGTTGCAGTCACTCAAACTGAATTTGGAACTGGAGCGCTGAAACCCTTACAGACCAAACTGGAGTGTGAGTACTTTGCAGTTGTGACCTGTTTACCTTCTGTGAAGAGAAGGCAATAGCAGTTGGGTGGTATTATCACTCTCAGAGGAAGCTGTTTGCCCTAAATACAGAAACTAAGTGATCAAAATGAGTGGCTACAGACACTGAATGGGGAAGGTTGCAATTTAAGGATAAAGAGCATAAAAATCCTAGGAGTGCTCTTTTGCAAATACCAGCCTGAATCCAGCCAAAGGCTGAGAGCCTTCCACTTCAGGTGAAGCCAATAGGCTCTGAGGGTACTCAGGACACTGCAGGATTAAGCCAATGGTTGCTGCTGAACTATTCAGATGTTCTGTGTTCTAAGTGCAGGGTAGAAAAAAGTTCCAATCAATGTGAGGCACCAAGAGAGAAACCTTTTCCTCAACACTTAGAAGATACCAAATCTTGTGATAGGTGCCTTGTAAAAGCATAGATGGAGTTCTCATTACTGCTGCATAAACCACTGGTAGTCTGAGCAACAACACTTACTGCGTGTGATTCATACACTACATCAGATTTGTATTAAATTTTTTTTTCCCTCAAGGTGCCTTTTAGCATTTATCTTTCTAATCAAAACACTATGAATGTATGTTTTTGGTTTTTTATAAATTTATATATGTTTGCTATGAATTTCTGTCATAATGATGATAAAAATAAAAATCACTGATGTTTTAAAGTTATTAAACAAATGCTGGATGAAAGGGAAAAAGAGCAGAAATGTACCTGTTAAGTGGAGGATTCCCAGGGACTATATATTGTTCTTACACCATAAATATGAACTGAAAATGCCTTTTTCTTGACAAAGCACCTTGGGTCCATCATGTGAAAGGGACTTTCAGAACATTTACTACTTTTCATCAACTTTAACTAAGCGATCCCCAAAACCTCCTGTCAGGCGGGTAAATAAATTCATCTCTCCATTTTACAGAAGAAGCAGAATGTGAGAAAACAAGGCTTATAACTTGGGAGTTCCTGGTCCTATTTATCAGCTCTGATTGCTAGAACGCACTTCACAGTGCATTAGCCCAGCAATTCCTAAACTGTTATCCGTGTCCGCTGATGTTCCCTGATCATTTGCTGGTGGCTGATGGAGAGTTGGCTGACCACATGGTGCTTGCTTTCCTTTATGTTTCCAGCTGCTTCTACAAGCCGCCTCGTTCTTTGTTGTAAAGAAGAACTTAGTGCCTAGTCCTCTATAAGAAGAGAAAATGAGATAGGAGCCACCCTCTGGGATTGTAGCCACTAGTGGAACTAGAGTTGTCAGATACCAGCAGGAAAGGAATGTCTGGGGAGAAGGGAACAAGGCAACAAGGCAAGACATCCAGGGGAACATGAAGACCACATGGCTGGGAAGTCTGTTCAAGGGCAAGAGGAACCATGCAGCAGGGAAACATGGAATCAGAGGGTAATTAAGAATCTGTGACTGGCCCATGCCAATTGACTGGGGCTCAGGCTAAGGGGCTGCTTAATTGTTGTGCAGACATTTGTGCTTGGGTAGGAGCCTGGGCTCTAAGGTCCTGCAAGGTGGGAGGGTCCCAGAGCTTGGGCTACAACTCCAACCCAAACATCTTAGACAGTGGTGGATTTAGAGTTATTGGGGCCCTGTGCGAAACTTCATTTTCAGGGGGCCCCCCTCGGGGCCCAGCCAAGAAAAAGAACATTCTCTCTTATCTCCCCACCTGTTTTTCATTCTTTTTTTCCTTCATCTTCCTCCTATATTATAAGTAATGGGAAGTAGATGAAAATAAAGTGAGGTACCTTGATTGGGGCAGGGGGTTGGGGTGCAGGACGGGGGGGCAGGCTCTGGGAGGAAGTTTGGGTGTGGGGTGCAGGCTCTGGGCTGGAGCAGGGGTGTGGGAGGAGGAGAGGCATGCGGGTTCTGGGCTAGGACAGGGTATGGGGGAGGGGTACAGGGTCTAGAAGGAAGTTTGGTTGTGGGGTGCAGGTTCTGGGCTGGGGCAGGAAGTTGTGGTGCAGGAGGGCAGCTCTTACCTTGGGCAGCTCGGCTCCCAAAGCAACCGGCACACATACCCCTCTGGCACCGGCTTCTGGGCAGGGGGGAGTCAGGGGGTCTCTGTGTGCCGCTGCCCCCCCCCCTACAGCTCCCAATGGCCACAGTTCCCAGGAGACTGGGCAGGGAGCTGCCTTAGTCCTGCTGCTGGCACGTCTCTGTGTGCCCCTTGGGGAGGGTTGGCAGAGGGTCTCTGTGTGCTGCCCAGAGCTGGGACAGTGCATGGAGCTGCCTACCCACCCTGTCAGTGGCACGCGCGCACAGAGATGTGCCAGCAGCCGGCCGCTTCCAGGAGTGGCTTGAGGCCACCAGCCATGGCATGCAGGCAGCCTGCCTGCCTGAGCCCTGCTGCACCACCCTCCGGGACTTGGGCGCAGGTTGTCAGATATTTGTCCTGCATTTTGCAGGGCCCTCTGCCATGCCACCACACGGTTTGTTTCATGGTAAATGGGTTCCTGCCCTTAACCCCAGTCCCACAAGCCAGAGCCAGCTGGGACAGGCCAGCCACAGGTGTCTAATTGCAGGGTAGACATACCCATGAAAATGTAGGGCTGGAAGAGATCTTGAGAGGCCATCAGTTCCAGCCCCCTTTACTGAGACAGAACCAAGTATACCTAGACCATCCCTAACAGGTGTCTCTTCAATCTGTTCTTAAAACCCTCCAGTGATGGAGATTCCACAACCTCCCTTGCAAGCATAATACTTGTGCAGAAGAAGAGGAGAAGAAAGGCACCAGGTGACACAGCAGCAAGTACAGAGAGTAGTAGGAGAAAGATGAAGAGACAGAAGGCAAGGGATGAAAGCAATTAAAACCCATAATAGATTATGTGATGATTTTGAAGTACAAAACACATGCTGCATTAAAACAGCTACAAAAGTTACTTTCCACCTATTACTGTTCCAGGAAAGGTATTGCAGTAGCCACCACAGGGATGGCACATGACCATGAATAGGAGAGCAAATGTCCACAACATTTCTCTATTACATGGGTGGTCAAACTTTTTGGCCTGAGGTCCACATCTGGGTATGGAAATTGTGTGGCGGGCCATGAATGCTCATGAAATTGAGGGCTGGGGTGCAGAAGAGAGTGAGAGCTCTGGCTGGAGGGTGTAGGCTCTGGGGTAGGACCAAAAATGAGGAGTTCAGGGTACAGGAGGGGACTCCAGGCTGGAGCAGGGAGTTGGAGTGCAGGGAGGTGGGTCTGACTGGGGGTGCAGGCTCTGGGGTGGGGTTGGGGATGAGGAGTTGGAGGTGCAGGAGGGTGCTCCAGGCTGGGACTGAGGGGTTCAGAGGGCTGAAGAAGGATCAGGGCTGGGGCAGAGGGTTGGGGCACAGGAAGAGGTCAAGGGTGCAGGCTCCAGGTGGTGCTTCCCTCAAGCAGCTCCCAGAAGCAGCAACATATCACCCTTCCAACTCCTATGCAGAGGGGCAGCCAGGCAGCTCTGTGCACCACCCCATCTGCAGGCGCCACCCCTGCAACTCCCATTGACCGCTGTTCCAGGGGCGGCACTTGGGGCAAGGGCAGCGTGCAGAGCCCCCTGGCTTCATAGGAGCTGGAGAGGGGGACATGCCACTGCTTCTGGGAGCCTCACATCACCACGGCATGTGCAGAGTGGGGCAAGCCCCTGACCCTGCTGCCCAGCTGGAGCATTGGAGCAGGGCAAGCTCTGGACCCTACTCCCCAGCGGGAGCTTGAGGGCCAGATTAAAATGTCTGAAGGGCCGGATGTGGCCCCTGGGCCACAGTTTGCCTACCCTTGCTCTATTAAGATGTGTTCCTCACTATGAAAAACCTTGAAATCCCCTGTGACAATGGGCTATTTCCTCAGGAACAAGATAAGGAGAGGAGGATGGAGGCGAGGAAGACCTAGTAGACCACACCTACTTGTAAAATGGCCATTTTAAGGACTTTAAGACTTTGCCAGATTTAAAGGGCCATCCCCTCCAAAAGGCCTGGTGGGAATAAAATTCCTATAAATTGGCAAACCTGCACTAGGGAACAGTTAGGAGGAAGTAAGGAGTCCCCAAATAAGATGGTTTCTTTGGAAGAGGCAACAGCGGTGTGATATGTACCGCCCCCAGAACACAGTCTGCTTGAGCCTGTATGAAGGCATGTATACTGTGCGTAAAATAAGTACTGTCCTTGAGATGCTTCATGGTCTGAAACCTTCATTTTTATGCAGTAAATAAACTGCTTTTGTTGGCAAAATTCCCTTATTCCTTAGTTGTACTCTCAGCCACAAGGCTAGAGCCTTATGTTTGTGCATTGGCCTCAGCAGGGCTAAGCATTAGCACAAGGGTTCACCCACATGGATTTCATTGCAGAACTGGTGCCCTGGGAGGCACAGACACAAAGCTCTCTCAGTGCAGCCTGCCATGGCTTATTGTGTCACTTAGAAACGCGAGCCACAATAAAATCTTATAAACTTAATTGTTATACCATTATTACATTGTGCTAAAATTGTATATCCTCTTTCAAAACCTCATAGTTAAAATAATCCAAGCATTGTGTTTCAGGGTACATGATGATCAGAGAAGGAGTCAGGAAGGAACCCTTCATCCATGTGTACAGAATTCTTCAGTCAACCAGATGGATTATGGGGGGGTGGAAGAGGATTTACCTGACTCTGAAGCATCAAGTACTGACGATTGCCAGGAGCAAGATATGGGTCTGGTTCAGCGTGGCAAATCCTACATTTTATGGTTATAAATGAAAGGCAGGTTTCTAAAGCTTGACTTGAATGTTTGAGGATAGGAGTTTATAAGCCAAAACCAACGATGTTGGGTTCTGAATAACAAGGGGAGGCAGGAGGTGTTCTACAATTCCTTTTGGACTTCTAGACTATAACTAACATGAACTGTAGTTTGCTTTTCTTGTTACAGTGGGTTTGGCTGTGGGTATTTCAAACCTGGATATTATTCCAATATAAAAGAGATATTAGCATTTTTTAGACAATATTCATGCACTAGGAAAACTGAAGGCATTGTGAAAGCAGACTTACTGAAGGCTTAATGTGGCTTAACATGCAACCGATGTGATTTATATCATTTGGATGTGGAAACCATATAAATCATGTACTATGCACAGGTAAAGCAAGGACTACACTCAGTGAGTTCACATAGTAAAACATTTTAATGTTTCTGTCAGTAAATTTAACTTTAGTCTCTGGGCTGCAGAAACTGTATGGAACCTTCAAGGAGAAAAGGAAACATGAGGAAATTAACCTATCATAAACTACAAT
Source organism: Chelonoidis abingdonii (assembly GCF_003597395.2). NCBI lineage: Eukaryota > Metazoa > Chordata > Testudines > Testudinidae > Chelonoidis > Chelonoidis abingdonii. The sequence continues at coordinate 50,674,324 of NC_133774.1, read as the reverse complement.
AAAAGAATATTAATGGCCTGGCGTGAAGTTTAAACAGGAAAATAAATGTGCCATTGAAGATTAAGCCTCCATTATTTTGCCACAATGGGGTACCATTTGTAATGTAGCCAACTACTCCCTTTTGTGCCTAGAATACCTGACTGTTTCTGAACCCATTTAACCTCCCTTAATGCATATGAATTATAGTTCTGTACTAGTGATGCTATACTAAAGGTTGAGGAGTTCCAATAAAAAATCCCCCTTTTTTTCAATTGCTCATAATTTTAGCAAAATATTTTGTCAGCCTCTAACTTGGCATATCTGAGAGAGAGAGAGAGAGAGAGAGAGAGAGTGTATGTGTGTGCAAGGAAAGTTATTTGTATAGTTTGGCTGTTTGGAAGATGGGAATACAAAAACCCAATCAATACAACAAAATAAAAGGGTTTAATACTCATTTTTCTACATAAATAACTACCAAAAATTATTTGTAAAAGTCAAAATATGCTTCATGCATAATGAGGCCTGTTTAAAAAAATATATTTTAAAAAATGGATTGTGATATTAGTCAGTTCATCCAAGCCAGCGTCAGGGGCGGCTCCAGGCCCCAGCACGCCAAGCGCGTGCTTGGGGTGGCATACCGTGGGGGGCGCTATGCCCTCCACCAGGCACGCCTGGGGGAGGTCCACCAAAGCCACGGGTTCAGAGGACCCTCTGCAGTCACGCCTGTGGGAGGTCCACCGGAGCCTCCTGCCACCCTCCCAGCGGCCGGCATAGCACCCGCCATGGCATGCCGTTGTGCTTGGGGCGGCTAAATGTCTAGAGCCACCCCTGGACAGCATTCTCCTACATTGGTCTGTCCCTGACTCTGGACCCTGCAGTCTCTTGCTCATGCTGCTGTGTTCCCTATCCAATCTTTTGGCTGCAGCAAGTCCCCTGGCATGCAATTGCATGCATATTTTTGTGCATGTGCCTTCTGCACCTCAAGCGTACATGAGAGGAGAAAAGAGGGAGATCAGCATAGAGGATAAAAGTAATTCATTCAGTTACAAAAATCTAAGATCAAGATTTTAAAATGTGGCTGTGTTAGGCATCTAAATCCTATTGAAGTCAATGAGAGCAGGTTAGGTCACTTATATAGGTACCTAATTCTGGATTTTAGTTGCCAATTTGAAAATTTTGGCTCAAGGTTCTCCGATTCTCTAATGCAGAGTTTCTCAACCTTTTTCTTTCTGAGGCCCCACAACATGCTATAAAAACAACCCACCTGTGCCACACCAACTGTTTTTCTGCATATAAAAGGCAGGGCCAGCGGGTAGAAAGCAAGGCAATTGCCTGGGGCCCCACGCCACAGGGGAGCCTGTGAAGCTAAGTTGCTCAGGTTTCAGTTTCAGCCATGGGTGGCAGGGCTTGGAACCCTAGACTTCAGCCTCATGTGTTGGGCTACAGCTTTCTGCCCTGGGACACAGCAAGTCTAATGTTGGTCCTGCTTGGTGGACCCCCTGAAATGTGCTTGGGGCCTCTAACCCCCTGGCTGAGAACCACTGCTCTAATGCATCATGTTTACTGTGTCTGTCTTTTAGGCTCCACTCCTTCAAAGACTTATATACATGTGTAACTTTAGACATGTGAGCAGTTCCATTGGCTTCACCAGGGGTACTCACATATAAAGTTAAGCACATGCGTAAGTCTCTAGCAGTGTTGAGGCAAGCCTTAGAAGGCAAATTCCTTGAACAGGGACTGTCTTTATCTTTGTTTTGTACAGTATTAAATATATTGTACTTAACAAATATAATACCACCTCAGGCCTCCAGTATTAATAATGTGGCTATTAAAGGACTCCATTCAATATTCAGAAAGCATCATTTAATGTCAAATATTAACAGTTGGGCAGCCCCACTGTTCTTCTAGTTTGAAGAATGCTGATACAAATAGAAATGTTGGTAAATTTACATAATATTCTTAATCCCCCACCACCAAAGAAAGCATAACAGAATATTAATAAAAGTATCTGAACCACTCAGAAAACAAAATATATTCAGTAACAGCCAGTCAGATATACAGAGAAAAAGACACTGCATGCATAGAACATATCTAGGGGAGTTATTTAAAGTCCTGCAAAACAAAAATGATTACCAAAGCAATCTGCCTGAGCAAAACTGTTAACTGATGGCAAGCTGTTTCAACTGTGCTACATTTTGTTTTACCAACCAGATGTCTCAGTGGTTTAAAATGAATTGACTGAGAGTCTCATGGATTAAACAGGCTAGAATGCACTCATCCTCTCTTTAAGCAAAAGGAGGAGATTTGGTTCAAATGTTGATTCCGCATGTCAAGAAATGTTTTCTTCAATTAAGTAATCTCTTTTTAAAGTTAACTCTGTGGAAGAAAAATAAACAGTATATCTTTCATACATACATACAGTAGTATATGCTGTATAAAATTTTATAATTACTAGGAGGCTGCTTTTGGAAGCCAAACATTTTCTATTTATAATGAGATCTGAACTGCAAAGATATTGGGCCAAATTCTACCTTCCATTACATCCATATGACTCAATTGTCTTCAGTGTTACCACAGGATGGAAACAGATTTGCATTTCATAACAGAGAAATCTTATAGCAGAAGTATCTCATAATGGAGACTTACGGGTGCAGTATGCGTCAGTCTTCAGAATTTCCTTTGTATAACATGCACTATTTAAAAGTCCTTATGTTAAGATTGATTTTAATTCCTCACTCAAGTTTTTCTTAGTCTACAGTTGAAGGAATGTTAAGTAGCATAAAGATAATCTCTCTGTTTCACAAGAGATTGAGAGAAATTCTGTTTCCTAGATTTAACTAAGAAAATCAGGAATACGCTATAATCATGATTTGAGGACTTTAGTAACTCAGCCAGAGGTTAAAGGTCTATTACAAGAGTGGGTGGGTGAGGTTCTGTGGCCTGCAATATGCTGGAGGTCAGACTAGATGATCATAATGGGCCCTTCTGGCCTTAAAGTCTACAAGTCTATAATATATATTTTCACCTCTCAATAAAACCTGTTACAGGACAAGTCAAGTCTGGGAAGAACTGAGTTTGCTACCTAGCTTTGTCTCAGCTTTGTGCTCTGTGACTGAGATTGGACCAAATCCATCCTGAGTATAAACTTGCTGAAATCAATTGCATTACATCAAGGACGAGTTTAAGCCAATGTTAAAGATTTTAGCATTACTTCGTAACATTACTTCATGGCTGCCTAAGAATTGTAGTACAAGGTGTTGTTTAAAGTGAGTGCTTACAAGGAGCTAGACTGGGGAGTGAGCAAGATCCTGACAAAGAGTTAGCACATAGTTCTTTTGCATGATGAGCAGACCAGGGACAGAAATGAGACACAGTTTGCTGCTTCCTCCAGTTCAGCTGCAATGACTGGCATGATGGGAAAGGGATGGAGCCAACGCTCCACCCACTCGTTGCCCACATGTCTGGGAAAGGAAGTAGAGGCCCAGCAGGGAATGCTCTCTCCCCTGCACTGTGACCCTTGGATAGCCCAGCATAGACACATGCTACAAGTCACAGTTTGGCCCCCAATGTTTTATATACCACAAATATCCTTTTCGGGTGCATATATAGTAGTGATCGGTTGGCTGTATGACTCATATTCACTTTAGGTACAAATATGTGCAATTGTGTGTAAAATGTTTTTGGTACATGATTATATTCTGTTAGGAATGTTGCTGCAATTCAAAATGGAGATTAGAAATTCAAGATGGTGCACATGTTAGGGAGGGTTTGAACTCCATCTTGATGCCCTTCTTCATGGCATTTTCCCACCAAAAATCTGTTTCCAGGGCTAACTTGAGGGACTGAGAACTGTTTTGGAACTGGTTGGGGACAAGGCCTGTCAGTATGTGCCTGTCAGAGTGTGCCTCAGAAAGGCGCACCACAGAGAGCATGTAAGGAACTGTCAGCAGCCACATCCAGGTTCTTTGTGCGGCATCGGATCAAGACTTTGGCTGCTAACATCTGTCAAGGACTCTGATACTTACCTGATTCCTGCAATCCACAAAAGGATCCAGTGAAGGCTTGCAGTCAGCTCAGATCTGTTGATCTGCTTCAGCAGTAAGAGAGCCAGATCCTCCGATGTTCCAGAGATCCTAAGACGGACCATCCATTGCCGGTGTCCTCCATCTGCAGTTAAAAGAGAGACAGTAATTATTTGTAGGCATTTATTAGTTTAGCCAAGGGAGAGTTTAAGGGCCTGGGCTTTATGCCCTCCTTACTGGAAGCTAGTATTTTGTAGTGTTCCCCATAGTGAATCTTCCCCCAGTTGTATCTATCCCTTGATAAAACTTCTTCCTGTTTAAGGTTATATTCTTCCTATCCTTTATTTCAATGCAACGTGGGTGGGAGGCACATAGATTTCTAATTCTCCCAGTTGATAGATGCTGGTAGGAGTCGAACCTGTTGTATGTGTCACCCCCTTATTATTCTACACTGAGATTTGGGGTAACATGAGTCACTGTACTTATATCTGAGTGCATAACAAACTAAATGCAAAAACTAAAATCAGGCATGCAAATTACCCACTATTGCCATGGACTTGTCTTTCTCAGTACCAAAATAGATAGCAAGAGAGGCTAACAGTCTGGGAAGCTGTCTGTATGCTGGGGTTTCCCTGATATTTACATCTCTGAGGGTACTTCTACACTACGGGATTATTCCAATTTTACATAAACCGGTTTTGTAAAACAGATTGTATAAAGTCGAGTGCATGTGGCCACACTAAGCACATTAATTCGGCAGTGTGCGTCCATGGTCCGAGGCTAGCGTCGATTTCTGGAGCGTTGCACTGTGGGTAGCTAT
>NC_133774.1:50612369-50667858 GCF_003597395.2 Chelonoidis abingdonii | reverse complement strand
CCGGAGGCCAATACCGTCCATTTGCGGCCACACTAACCCTAATCCGATATGGTAATACTGATTTTAGCGCTACTCCTCTCGTTGGGGAGGAGTACAGAAACCAATTTAAAGAGCCCTTTATATCGATATAAAGGGCCTCATTGTGTGGATGGGTACAGCGTTAAATTGGTTTAATGCTGCTAAAATTGGTTTAAACGTGTAGTGTAGACCAGGCCTGAATCTACAGGCTGTTGATACCCCACCACCCAATCTGACAAGTTCTGTGATTTCATAACTTGAGGCTGGATCCAGCTCCCACTGACTTCAGTAGGTGCTGAATCATTTGCAGGATTCACTCTGTGGTATTAATACCGAGGAAGGCTAGTGGTGCACTGAGTTTTTTCCAGTGCCAGTTCTTCACCACCAGAGGATCCCTTATACTGATTTTCCTGAGCCCACTTACACCAGCGGTGCAGCCAGAACCTGCCTAGGAGGAGACTGAAAGTGGCCAAGGAATCTAATAGATTCTAAGATGTTCAGCACAGGGATTTTCTCTTTGCAAATCACCATACACAGTCACAACACTGCACAAGCATTTAATAACAAAATTATAATAAATAGCATAGGGCAATTATCTGCGCTTTTAAACTCCTCGGATGCTAACGAGTCTTTGAATTGTAAAGAGATCTGTAAACAGTTTCTTCTTTACAATGAGCTTTTGAGTAAGGACTCGGCTTGATGATTGCTCCAAAATGACTGGAAATCTTATTTTAAATGCCTCTGGGCTGCTTATAATCAATAAACTGTCCACTTGTTCCCCACCTACACCTGAACTTTCTGTTACCAACCTTTCAGCTTTCTTCTGTTATCTACACCCTCTTCTCAGGCATTACTGGAATATTCCCATTTTAACTGATGTGGGTAGTAATCTGGTTTTATGAACAGGAAATTATTGTTTCCCACTAGTCAGTGTGTTGTGTCCCTCTCTGTGCCTAATCTACAGAGGATGTGAGTCTATTACAGGCCCTAGTTACAGAGGCTGACTCTTTAACTGAAGCTGTAGCAATTCATCCTTTAAGTTCTGAGGTTCCCTGTTCAGTCCCCCAGTGTATGGGCCAAGATGGCAGACAGCAACACATTGACATTCTAGAATTGAATTAGATCGGTCCTTGTTAGTTACTGTAGTAAATATTGATATCTGTATAGTTACTGGGGTTTTCAAGCAATTGGATTGAAACAACACACTCCTGCTTTTCATTTGTTTCCTATGGGTGGCACTATGCCATGGAGGATTGAGTAAGCTGCTGAGGATCAGGATGCTCAGTTCTTATTCTGCTACCTGCGAAGATTTGGATTAATTTCTCATTACCTCTCAGCCTCAATTTCACCATCTATAAAATGGGGATATTTTTACTCCTCTCTCTCCCAGGGATGCTGTGGTGATTAATTGTTCTGTGCAGCTCCACGGAATGCTAAATATTCTCCATTCAAAGGACTGAAGGTTACAGTTGCAGTTAATAGGAGATATAGGGCAAGATCTTCAGCTGCTGTGAAACAGCTCTGTTGTCTCCAGTGTACCTCCCCTGAATCTGCTGAGTTCTTAGTTCTCTGGGGTTTTATACAGATATTTTCCTACAAATCCCGAGGCATGTATGAGTGACTTTTCCATGTACAGTTTCATCACCTCATCCCTTTCCCTTGAGATCCCCAATGACTCATTTGGGCCCCTGGGCAAAGTGGAACTCTGCTTTGGTCTTTTTAACTGGTCAACTGCTTGTTATCTTGGGGTCAGTTGCCTGCTCCTTTGACTACAGCTTGGTTTCCAGCTCTTCCTAATCTGTTTTATTCGCTAAGATGGATTTCCCCCTTTCCTGTGCTGGGCCGAAGCATCCAAATGATCTGTCTCTTTGGACTTTTTCTGACTCACCACATGTGAGATAATTGTGCCCCGAGGAATTCCTTCCAGAGTGCCTAAACACAAAAGAAAAACACACGGCCAACTTTTTCTCCAGGGCAGTGCAAACATTTCCTTAAACCTAAGTGTCTCCTGAGGGGGATTGACAGAGGAGCCCTTTCGCCCAGAAAGTCCACCCCGTGCTGAGCTCTAAATCTCGCCCTGCATTTTCACATCATTGAGGTAGCTACAATTTTGCCAGTAAAAGCAGCCACATCCTCTGACTCCAGCAGAAAGGAGGCCGGAGGCAATGACTCAGCAGCTGGGGGTTATGAATGGAAAAGAGATGCAGGAGCCAGTAATGCTTGGATTTTGCTGACAACCAGATAGTGTCAATAAACGTGCTTGAGGAAGGTACAGAGGTGTAAGCCCCTCGAATAAGACTAGACTAGACTAACATCAGGGCAGGCAGTGACAGATCCTGGGGAAGGCAAGGTAGATCTTACAACTGTTCTTGTGGTTTGAGCATCACAAGGAAACTAACTCTATTCTCTGAACGCATCTCACTGAGGAAATGAATCCGATTTCTTCTCTGAGCCTTTTCCTTGGGCTTCCATTGCTGGCCCCTGCTTCGAATAGATGAACTCTGACTGCACTGACTGCAGGTCTAGCAGATTTGATTCTTCTCTTTGGGAGTTTCTAAGGAAGCGACCTTACAAGCATTTCAGGCAAATCCCCTCCCGCCAAGGTGTTTGTGTTACAGGGCGCTAATAGAACAGGGGATCTCAGAGTCACTTTTACCAAGAAGTAAATGTACCTGCCCTTTCCCCCAGGTTCAGTGTATTTTTGGAAAGAGGTGTCAATTGTGATTTCACTTCACAGAAGAAACAACTTGCCTGGGAGCACCCTATCCACCCCCACCCCTGTCTCCTCTCTGTCAGCAGGAAACTTAAAATGCTGCCTAAAAATTGGTATCAGAGACTGTCCCATTTCTTGCGAACATCATCTAAATATGATTGTCATAGAGGGGCTTACCCAAGTTCTCACATTGAAGTCGATGGCACAATCCCCTTTGATTCGAATAGGAACAGAATCAAGCACTGGATTTCTTGTCAAGGACGGCTCAGCTGCATTGTGAGTGGGTATATATGCTCATTTGTTGACGGTTTGTCCCTTTTGGCTCTTGCCATTTTTGAAAAGCAACAACATCAGGCTCAGAAAGAGAGAGTGCCAGGGGCTAGGCCGGGAGAGGTCTGTGAGATTATTCAACCCATGGGGGGTGGGGGGAGCGGGGAATAGCAATGATTGGCTGGATTGCTATTATCGCCCAGTTAAAACGATACCAAACTCAACCTGCTGCTGCCATTTTTAAAAGTAGGTTGTTTCCTGTTCACACTTTGGTTTGAGGGCTGAATGTTGTGGATTTTAAGTCTTGTGTGATGGTTATGGTTTTTATACAACACTCGTAAGTGACATTCACAACCTCACACAGCAGTCAGTTGCTCATTGCCCTGCGGTGTATCCAGATTAACGCACAAATCTGATCAGTAGTTTTAGAGGTCGCAGAAATATTGTCCATTAACAAATCCTTGATTAAAGGAGCCTCCAACCCCAAAAACCATGTCAATCCTACAAAGCACAAGGCAACACCAAAATGTGCTGCTTTCCCTTGAGGATTTGGCCGTGCAAAATGAAGCAAATAGGTTTTCTCCTCCAAACCCGGATCCTGCCCCTTCTCAAGCAAACACCTCATTACGGATTGCGAGATCCGGCTCCTCTCTCTTTCCTTTTTTTCTACTTGATTGAACAATTAGAGTAGTCCAGCTGGATTCACACTGGAGGAGTGGAAAGGAAATCGGATTTAAATAGAAAACCGTTTCACGTACAGAAAACCTGATGGCAAATACAATCAGCGAATCCGTGTGGTTTCGGTGCAGATAGTATAACGGATAGCCCTAGAAAGAGGGATGGGAGATTTCACGGAGCCAGCCTAAGGCATGTGAATAAACCATACACCATAGTACTATATGTATCGAGAGCTACCGTGTCCTGACATAGTGAAAGCGTCGGCAGAATGACATCTCTGTTGTCCTCCCACTTCCAACAAAATAATTAAGTGATCACAGGATTAGCAACAAACATGAGAAATGTGTCAAATTCTTTGTCAACTTGTACAATCAAACTTGGCTCCAGATTTTATTTCCTCTCAGCAAACTCAGCGTCATGCAAGAGGCAGCCCTGGCCAACGTTTATCATAAACGTTACAACTTTATCTATTCTCAGGCAGGCAGTAGGTTAGGTGCGTTGTATCACATTGGATTTTCCACTTCAATCAATAAACTTCACACGTTTAAAAAAAACACTATTTAATTACTCCTGTCTGGCTTTTAGTAATTGGAGAGAGAGAAAAATAAGCTGCGTCGCAAGTGTAAACCTTTCACCCGTGTTTGTCCAAACATCAAAGAGTTTTAAGTGGAGCTAAATAGCTATAAATATTCTCAGCTGCAGAAATCACATTTCAGCCGAGTCCTGGCGGAGGTAATTTTCGGCAAGAAAACTACAGCTGTATTCATCTTTCTAAGAAGGAAAAAAAATATTACATCCATCCCTGAAAACAGAAGTTTTAGGTGCTTTAAAAAATCTTTACCAAATGCATAAAACACTAACGCACTGAAATAAGGTGTAGAATTAGGTGCGGAATTTGTATTTTTAAAAATACCCCGGGGTCATGGAACGTTTTGACGCCATTGCAACCAGATAAGTTTGATTCCTGAAATTTTTGTTGCAGGGGGGAGGAGGTAAATCCTCAGCCCTTCCAATACGTCATGACACCAGAATGGACGGGTTGTTATTAAAATGTCTGGTTAGGTTGGGTGTCCTTGATTGCAACTGGATTCGCGTGTGTATCTGTTGTTAACAGGTTTAGAAAGAACGTGACTGTGGACTTCAGGACATGAGTGAGTGCTTTTGTCAAACCCGATGCAGCGGCAACAACAGGGAATCGCATGATAACGTTGGACTCCTGGCTGGCAGAAGTAGGTTAACCTTTCATTCATGTCAGTGGGTTTAATACGCTAACTTTGTACGAAAAGCGTCTTCGCTGAGCCTGGGTTCATAAAAGTGTTCCTGGTTCTTGATGTTCCCAGTGGAGGATAGTAAGGAAAACACAGCCCTGAATAGCTCACATTGATTGCAGCAAACACAGAGCAGGAGGGTCAGCGCTGTTTCCCAGCTCAGAGCCAGCGCTACAGAACTGAACAGCTATTCATAGCTACTGGACTGGCTCCAAGTCATGAGCGTAAATTTACTTGTATCTTCTTTGCAGAGAGGAACTGTAGTCCCCAGTGCCTCCTGCTTGATTTGGAGAGACTGTTTATTTGTTTAGCCCTGTAATGATATTATCCACAGGGCTAGAGCCACACAGGGAGGATTAGGAATTCCTGGAGGAGACACTGTGTGTTTATTACCATGACAGCCCTTCATGACACAAGCCAACAGTGACTTTCATTTGCTGCTACCTCCTCTAAAAATGCAGAGTTTAAATTGGGAGAGGAAAAGGGGGACTCGAACTCCGAAAAGTAGAGTGTAGGAAGCGATCGGTGCGGGTTAATATCACAAACATGGGCTTTGTCTCCCTCTGTAAGGAGCGCCACCCCCGTGTGCTTTTACTTTTAACTGAAGGGCGAGGAGGGGCAGAGAGGGGGAGGATGACAATAAGGTAATGAGGTTGAAAGCTTTAATGCCACACAAACAGTCCCAAACCTGTAGTTACATCTAAACTGGCCTTCAAGAGGATTTAACAAGCCATTCAGCCAAGGCTTTATTCGTTCTGCAAAGAGCTTTGAGTTGCCCTCAAAGCACTTACAAATAAAGCTCTTCCAGATACATGCCCAACCCCAGCAAAAGAGGGGAAATCGCTTCTTTTTAATAAATATTTAGTCATGAGCAGGGGAGGGAAAGGCCAAGAGTAACAGAGCACGGTGGGTTGTTTAGATTGCCTGGTCTGAGCTGGAACTCCCTCTTTGCAGCTGACCATTGCTACATATAGGTTAATTTCCACATGGAGCTGTAGAAACTCTATCCCTGGTTTGTGAAGTGTGGGTCAGTCAAAGCATGTTAATCTGTTTAGCATGTGTGCTTCGTGGAGGAGCCAGACCACCTCCGTGCAAGAGCAGAAGCAGCAGTAATGGTCCTTAGGGGTAGTTAATAAAGAGTTTAAGGGAAATCAGTTTATAAAGGTTTCAGTATGTGAACTGTGGCAGCTTTGGACATTTAAGGTTTCCAGCCTCCTGCCCCGCAGACCAGAAAACTGAGAACTCTGTGTTTTTTATAGTACTTGCACAACAACGCTCGCATGTTGATACAATCAGCGTGGTCGGGAAGATGTAGTTTAGTGCTAGGAAATATTGTTGCACGAGGTGTAGTTGTCAGACTGCTCCCCAAACACGCCAAGGAGAAAGCCAGTGCAAATGTCAATTCCCTAATAGACGCACGTGGGAAGTGCTCTTAGCCGTAAAACAATGAGATCTCTATCTCCTTCGCCAGGGTGAGATGTCGTCAGGGGGAGCTGGTTTTAATCCGCGCCCTTTCGTACCCTTTAACTGAATGGATGGATTGCAACATCACGAGAACCACCAAATGACATAATAGCAAATAAAACTTTGAGTCTATTCCTAGCGTCTCACACCATGGCGGACTAATCACTGATGGCTCCTTTCTCTCTCGTTCACAGATGGCCTGTGGGCCGGGGTGTTAGTACCCTCCGCTCCTTTCTGATCATTATTATTTTCCTTTTAAAATTTAAGTCCTTAAATCAAAATATTTGCTGATGAGTATTTATTTTCACGAGGTTTTGGTTTGGCTTTTGCCTTCCCCTTAAACAATATAGGCTGCGGTATTAATGGTGCTATAAAATCAAATGTGGTTGGGATTATTCTGCCATCACTCTGGAGATCAGTCATTCCTGAGATGTTTCTCTGGGACGCGGAATGAACATGCACAAGCACATCTCTCTTGGCATTTTCCAGCACATTTCACTGTCCCATAACCATATGTTCCTGAGAGCAAAGGAGACTGCGAGAGTGCTGGTTGAGAGGAAAAGCATACATTTACCCTCTGTTCAGCCGCTGACTAGGAAACAAATTCACATAATGGTATGTAGAGTTCTTTGGCTTTAGGTGTTTAAAGGGGTATTAAAATAAACTCATGGTCATCTACAAAAACATGAATATTTTTTTTTAAAAAATAGACGAGCTTTAAAAAAAAACCAAAAAAACAACCCTGATGATTTTACATGCCTCCTCTTTTGTTGTCTATCTTAAAAGAAGCCTGATTTAGAAAACATACCGAACACTTATCCTCTTAAATCTTTTACATGCCTTGCTTTTGAAAAGCTTGCTCTCCAACTCTACCAAGCCCATATTATAACTTACTGAATATTAAATATTCACTGCAGACTAGGTGGTGAAATATCAATGCCTCACCCATAAAATAATCTTCTTGTTTTGTTTCTAGGGTGCCAACAGGAGATATAAAATCAACCCATTTTTGTCAGAAAACTAAAGGTATTTACTCTAAATGCAGACAGGAAATAGATTTGCTGAGGTACCAGTTTTTCCAGTCTCTTTTCTCACCATAACCACACTGTCAACAGAGACCATTAAAGCACTCTTCGGGGCTTTTACGGCCTGTAGCATATTTTCTTTACCTGCCTGACTCAGTCAGAGCTGTTTCATTTGTAATAATCACTGTATAACCCGATCACTTACCAGGTGAGATTAGTACAAGTTGAAAATTTAGATCTGTGGAAATGTATGATCTTCTCTTTAAACGTGTTTGGGATCAGAAAACTGACTGTGTAATTAGGACACCTATTTACTCAACAGTTTTGCTTCCTGTCAGAGACACATCTGCTTACTTTAAAGATACCTTTTACTTCTATTAACATCAGAGTCAATACAAGTACAGGAGAAAAGTGGCTCATATCAACACCACATTTGTTAGGTAAATTCTAATTGAAAAATCATTACTGATTATCTTGTTTACTGAGCCAGAAATATCACAGCTTGACCTTCAGAACCAGGCTGAATTTGCAGAGCTGGCAAATAGCAGAAATTTCTTTTCACTTTTGAACACAGTCAGTTTACTAAGGAAACAGAGACACAGTAAACATGGAACCCTGTGACGTCACCTCTAGTCACTTTCAAAAATATAATTAAACTTTAAGAGACAGGGGGCCTGATTTTGCTCTTATTTACTTCAATTGAAAGAGTAGTTCCACTGAAGTATAAACCTGATGTTAGCCAGATCAAAATCATGCCCTTTGCGGGATGGTAACAGCAATATCTGCAGGGCCAATACCAGAAGTAGGTCTTGCTTATTGGTGAATACATTCCTGGGCCCCAATAGAAAGCAGATACTCCGACTGGCCGGGTGACACTTCAGCAATGCATTACTCAGTAGTCTAAAATTACTTTTTTCTAAATCAACATAAAACAAAGGTGCCAGAGAATATGTCTGCAGACACATATAGCCTGCCTGTGCATCGCAAGAGGGCGATTTTGGTCCTCATATGCCATCACCCTTCGAGGCGAGATTCTGATTGCAGCCCTAGCGGTGGAAATCTGGAGTCACTGTCAATTTCAATGGAATTACTGCAGATCTCCACCAGTGTAACTGAGACTAGGGTTTAGGAGATGTGACAAAGCCTGTGGACCCACAGGCACGCCACTGTATTGTCTCACACAAGTTCAGAAGACAGGCATGGTTCCCAAACTGGGGTTCGTGAAATGTTACGGGGGGCTCTCTGGAAAAAAAAATCCCTAATGGCGACAGAGCTGTCCCTTAGGGACTTCAAGCAGCACAGGGCCTGCAGCCTGGAGCCCCTGGACTTCCAAGAGCTAAGCAAATCAAAGCAAGCAAGTCTATCACACTGAGGAGATTTAAACTTCAAGACTTCTTATAAAAATGGAAAGGGAGATGGATTTTTTTTTGCTGTTTTTAAAATTAAATAGGCATCTAGTATTGTATTTTCATTTATTATGACGAACAAGTTTAAGTTTTGTAACATGTGTTGTTTGCCTGAACTGCTCAAGACCTGAATGCTTGTGTAGGAGGAACTCTGAGTTGGCTTCTTAAATACCTTCATTCTGTTTCACATCTGATACTCCTTGATGAAACATAGGAGCCTTGTCTTATAAACAGGCTCATTCAAAGTGATATAAGCTAGGAAACTGAGATCTTGGAAGAGTGTTACCGTTTTCGTAAATGTAATAAAATACTGTAATGATAAATGTGTAATACGCATGTCATAAAAACAAATTTTATACTCCCAAGATCACTGCTTTTATAATTTATAGTCAGGTAAAGAAGAAAATCGCTGGAAATATTCATTTTTAGGACGGGTTCGGGAGACTAGACATTTTAGTGAAAGGGGTTCGTAGGTTGTTAAAGTTTGGGAACCACTGGGCTAGAGGAAGGGTCAGCCTAGGACTATGCCTGTTTCCACAGAATTATCATTCACAGAGGGACAAAGTAAAACTCTTTTTTTAAAAAAGCAGTGCCCAAATCGAAAATGAGACAATAATGAAACCCAATAGTAAACTTTCTATGACATTGGAAGTCTCCTGGTGGAAGACAAAGCCATCCTCTTGTTATGGCTAAAGAACAGGCTCTCTCTCTGTGCTAACCAAACAATCATAACACTTGTGGTAAGGAGGACTGGGCTCCGATCGCAGTATAGGAAATATTATGGAAACAGAATAATAAGATTTATAGTCAGTTAAAAAACAAACAGAAACAGAGCCTGCCAGCCCTGGCTAGGGGAAACCCATCTACTCTGGTTCATGAAATGGAATCAGTAGTTAAAACTTGATCCGTCTAAAAGGTTAATCTTCATTAGTGTATGTCTGTTTTGTCATCTGCTTTTTGGTCATTGCGTAAAAAGAGCAAGACACTTGTCACTAAGACAAATAATCCTGACATGAAAAAGAGATTTTTACAAAGGTCGTGGTAAAGTATGAGAGACGCATTTACATTTGACTTCCTTCCTCAAAAGAAGGTCTGTTTATCTCTCTCCCCATCACATCTCTCCAAGGTCCAATCAGAATTCCAGACTAAAAGACCCGCTCAGCCTTGGCAAAAGGCAGAAAGAGATCCTGAGAGAGACACCCTGAAACAGAAAGATCTTATGACAGAAACGAGTTGAATATTCTAGCATATTGCAAGACTTGCTAGACACTGAATTACACCTAGCAACACAATATGTAAACACTACATCATATCTTATTGGGATCTTGATAAACCATGTTCTCTTCAGTTGTTTTCTGTCATACTGTGTTTATAAAAAGATCGACCAACATTTTAGAAAAAGCAGCAAAGAATCCTGTGGCACCTTATAGATTAACAGGCGTATTGGAGCATGAGCTTTCGTGGGTGAATACCCACTTCGTCGGATGCATGATGCGTCCGACGAAGTGGGTATTCACCCACGAAAGTTCATGCTCCAAAACGTCTGTTAATCTATAAGGTGCCACAGGATTCTTTGCTACTTTTACAGATCCAGACTAACATGGCTACCCCTCTGATTCTTTAATGGACTGAGTCCTTCTCCGTGTAGGAAGGGTATTATACCTGTTCATCCCAGATCATTTTTTGGAAACAGACGTGAAAAAAAAATCAAGGATTTTAATCATATTTCATTAAATCCAACAGAACAGATAGACGTTAGATATGTAATTCATGAATTCTCGATTACACTGAAAGATTAATCCTTTCTACTTCAGGGACTATCGGTACCAAACGTAGCCTCAAAATATGAAAGAGATGTACAACTGGGGACATCATGCACGTCTCCTTGAGGTCTACAGAGGAAAGATGCCAAGGCTGTGAGAGGTTTACACAAGTGCGGTCCCACTTTCTAACTTCTGGGATGCACACAACATTCCAGACTATCTAATTTCACCCCCAGAACAAACGGAGGTCTTAGTTCACCGGGATTCTAGTCCTTATGCAATATGTGATCTCCTGGATGGGAGTTAAAGTTCACACCAATATTTCATAGAAAATTCATCATAGGGAAGAATAATATTGAGACAAAGCCCAGGTGCTGTGGCCATAAGAGCACGCACGATACCTATAACTGCATTGCATTGCCACTTTCCACCCTTCTCCTATGTGACTTTCCACTTGCTTGCAGAACAGATGTTGGAGGTGGGCGCTGCATCAGATATGTCAGCCCTCCGCCACCTACGGAAGCCAAGGAGAGAGTGAAAAGACCATAGACAACGTTTGCTCTTTCTTATCTTCCACACAGAATCTTCAGGCAGCCTCTGCTCTGCTAAGTGACACAAAAGCTGGTTTTAAAATTCATTAACGGTTTTTTGCACCATAAAATTCGGTCGAATCCAACGCATCACAAGCTAGCTCCTCCGCCACCATCCAAACGCCCAGAGATAACCCTCTGCTCAGGAAGGCAGCAACACTCCTTAAGCCGTAAGTAATGAGCCAGGCTGTAGCTTGAGTCCATATACTGTGAGGGCAAATCCTCAGCTGCTGATGTCTGGCAAGTTGCATCAGCTGCTGACGATCTGCCCCTACAGACTGGTTTCTTCCCCTGCAGGCCATAGGAGAGATGGGAGACCCGGGGCTATTACCACTGTGTAAAAACTGGAATCCCTCTTGGAAGTCTGACGTGATAAGTGCACAGAAGAGTGTCCTGTCCTTGCACTGAGGAGCTCACTACCTTCTCGATTTGACCCTGGTTGCCCATTCCACCCGAGATTTGAAAGTGAAAAGGAGTTTTAAATCAAACCTTCACCCACAAGCTCCTGTCAGGATTCAGAAGCACTTGCCGGAGTTTTTGTAAGAATCCGAAGACAAACAGCATTCGAAAATAAAATGTTATTCTCCAATAAATTTCCCCCATGCAATACCTGGTAGATTTCACATTTGGAAATTATCCCACTATAAAAAGGTATTTGTGTTGTCTCTGAAATCATAAATTCCAAAATTTACAATCACAGGAGAAACGGACACCTAACACATTCTAACCAGGTTCCTCGAGCAAATAATCTCTGCCACACTAGAACACATGGTTTGCTTCAAACATGTTTCATTTTGTCATCGCATTGAGTGTACAGTATTTCTCTTTGGGTGCAAGAGTGATTGATATCGTTGGAAGAATTGTTTGTAAGAACATGAAAGTTGCCAAAGCAAACACGTTGGAGGGAAGTGTGCAGAAGAGGGGAGCAGCGGCATTTGGAGTAGATCTGGGCTTGAGGAGTTCATAGAGAGGTGAGACAGCGAGATGTAGAACAAATAAAAACATTCTGCACACTTCATCTAAATAAATTATATACAAATACTGGCCTTTTTGTAGATGTTAACAGCCCAGTTACTGCTCTTCCCTCCTGCCCCTATAGAATGTGGGCTGGAAGCCAGCTTTCTTCAGCTCATGATTTGTAACTTTTGCTCCAGTTGAACGAATCTATTAATATTTAGATCTCTCCAGTTTCATTCCACGAAAGCTTTCAGCATGGTAAAACAAAATAATCTATTTACCTTCTGCTATATGGGTGCAATATTGACTTACATGGCTTGATGATGTACATTAATAGGTTTTTCTTATGCTGGGCTGAGTTGGCCAAAGGAAAAACAATGTATTTTGACCTATTTTTCTTTTACAAATAATGTCTGACGGCACTCATTAGAAGGTGCAACCTTTGGTGTGTTAATTTAATAACTTCCATTGCTGACGGGGAAATATTTAGTTTAATTTCATTTTTCTTTTTACCATCAAATTATAGAAAATGTTGTTTCTTTGTATAGCCGTATCTTAAGGCACTGTACTAACTGAGCTGAAGACTGTGAACCTTTTAAGTTCATGGGTTTTTGTCAGTTGGGCAGATAAAAAGAAACAATATAACTATGTAGCGGAGGCATTCTAGCTCCCAAACTCCTCAGAAGTTCCTGCTGCTTGTAGCAACAGGTACAACCTGTACAATATATCTGATGAACTCACGGCGTGATCTAACTCCAAGGCTTTGCTTTCTCTGGTAGGAAACACGGCCAGTTCTTCTCGCACTGCACAGAAAATCTCCAGGCGATGCAGTGGCTTCACACCAACCCCTCTCTAATCTCCTTTGCATGAGGCATCATAAGGAAAAGTCTTTCTTATGCCCTAGAAATCTCCTATTCCATTGGCTTTTCCAGTTGCTGTGAATTACTCTAGGGACTAGACCTGGTGCACTCAAATCTCCCATCACCTGCAATGGAACATACAGAACTATAGATTGCAGATGGTTAAAAATCATAATGGTCTTTAATTTTGTCTTCAGGTTTTTTATTAGGAGCAGGGAGACAGAGAGAGAGTCATCAGTAGCAAAAACACAAGAATACGATGTTGTAATTGATTATTTTCAAATACTTTCCCTTCTGCTCACACTTCCATTTTCTTAAAAGACCACTTCTTGCTTTTGATTCCTATGCAAAACGAATTATATCATCAAGAGAAATGAAATATACTAGCAAGTATTTGAAAGGAAGCATGACAGTCCAATGTCTGGAAACCTATATCATTGTCTTGATCCTGTAGTCCTTACTCAGACAAACTCCCATTGATATCAATGTGCAGTACCCGGCCCTTTACTTCAATACCGAACTTGAGATGTAAAATCCACAAAAGCCAGGAAATTAATTATCCCTAACCCATGGCTCGATCCTGGTCATCTTTCTATGCAAAGCAGCCAGGGGGAATCCCGTGGTGGCGTAGCGTGGACCTGGGAGTGTGACCAGTGTGGGAAAGGGTATGCCTATAGCTACGGTGCTTGGTTCAGGGCTGTTGAGGTTCTTCTAAACTGCTGTGTATCCTAGTGTATTTTAACTACGAGTCGCTCCTCAGCTGTTACTTATCAGTAGCTTTTACTCTGCAATGAATCATGCACAGAAGTTGATGGGTTTTTTTCCTTGTTGAATAAAGTGGATGTTTTGATCACGTTTACAAGATGCAGCGGTCTGGCGAAACTACGCTCATTGCAAGTCTGGCAGGGGGCAAAGGTGGCTGGTGACCAGGGGCGGCTCTAGACATTTCGCCGCCCCAAGCACCGCGGCATGCCGCGGGGGGCGCTCTGCCGGTCGCCGGGAGGGCGGCAGGCGGTGGACCTCCCGCAGACCAGCGGACCTTCCTGGAGCCGCCCCTGCTGGTGACTGCCAGATCCTTGGAATGGGTTAGTACAGGAGAGGGATAGTACTGACTTGGTCTAATTATACGTTTTGTATTGTAATTTCACTTTAATTAGTGGAGTTCCCAACTTTGTCTAGCATTTGGTTAAAAATGTTTTTCCCCCACTGCTAACAAGGAAGACTGACTAGTGACACCCACAAGGAAAACAATCTAAAAGCATGTACAAAACTTAGACAAACATTTCAACATTTCAACCACCTGCTGATTGAGACTGGGCTACCAAGCCTGCAGCTGCGAAGACCCTGGATCTGGGGAGGGCGCAACCTAAGCCATTGATCTACTTGTTTTTAGAACTGTAAAGGTCATCAGGCTCATGCCTTTGCGGGTATTGGCCCTGGGGAAATCCCTGAAGCTCTAAACTCAAGTAGACTCACAGCTGTAAGAAGATACCTCCTTCACCACCTGCTGTCCCCCGAATCTACAGGTTTAGCAGCCGGTTCCAAATGGCCCTGCAACGGCCCCACACCAGTGATTTAGAAGAAAGGAGCACAAGATTTGACTGAGCTAGAGATGTAATTACTTGCAGATACATATGCACAAATAGTTACTCTACATACGCAAACTTCAGAGCCCTCTTCAGACGTGGCTGTATAAGGGCATTTACTTTTGGCAGGAGAGTCAGGGAAAGCAGGGTTAAAACTCTAAAGGGACAAATCAACACATTTCGCTTATCTGCCGCACTCAAGTAATCCCACTAGAATCAACAGGACCAACTGCACAAGAGGGAACAGGATTTGGTCCCAAAAGACTGTAAAAACCACCAGCTCAGCTCCTATTATGTATTCATCCATGACACTCTTATGTATTCACTGACTATTTTGGTTTGTTTTACTACTTGCTTAGCGATTTTTAAAACAGCAGCCCAAATGAACAAGATGAAAAGTTATCCAGGTTCCTCAGCCCAGAGGAGAAGGCTCAGCACTGCCCAGCAGGATTAAAAGTTCCAGGCTGCGTAGACAGTATACAAATATGTTGGAATAGTGACCTCAATCCAGGAGAACTCCCACTGACATAGATGAGAGTTGTACACACAGATCTAGGGCATGCAGTATAGGGACCCTCCCCTTAGAGAGTTCTCTCAAGGTCTTTACTCTCTTCTGCACCTTCCCCCTCCTCTTCAATTTACAGAAACAAAATATGATAAGAAGCATGTTTCCTGCCTTTAACATAAACTGAAAATATTGTGAAGGGCCAGTGTTATCTCCAAGTGTCTACTGTGAGCAAAACAACAGCAGCCACTTACAGATTTAGTAACACATGTTTGATGCTTTTGAGGTTATGATGCTCATTTTCATACTTCCTCTTCTGTTTCACACGTTTGCCCGACGGAGCTGTGAAGAGGAGGAGCAAACGAATCTATATGAACTTTACTGGATCGCAGAAAGAGGAGTGCTCCGACTTCCTGTATTGGTCTGCACTCCAGAAAACAACTAGCCATATTTAACATTCACATGCAAAAAGCATAACATGTAAACAACAAAAGTGTCCTCTTAGGGTAGGAACAATTGATGGATTAATCACATTCTTCGTCATTCTTTAGCTTACAGCCGCCCTGAGTCAAAGTCTCCGAAAGACAAAAAATCATTGGAAAGTACTGACTCGCTTCCTCTAAGTGTATCTGGTCTGCGGCCAGTCCAGAAAAAGAATACCTGAGCTTTCAGGATGGACGCTAGTGGTCACTAGGAGAAGCACCGATTGCACCGTACTTCTTCCCCTCCTTTCGGCTGACCAGAGTCACCTCTAAAAGCCCTGCAGGCTCATGGTATTTATCAGATAAAAACACCTCCGTGGTCCCTCCTTTGTTAGAAAGATGGAACTAATGTCTCGTGTCTTTCCTTTATCAGAATTGGTGTATCTGTTTAAAATTCGAATAGAACATTCCCAGTGGTACTGACCCGCCTTTGGTCTAGCGCCGTGTAAATCGGGGGGGATGGGACTGCATTCAATACCATGGAGTTAAAAAGGCTTAAAACTGGCACGAGCGAAAAATAAGGCCTAACTTATTACATGTTCTATTAGCATTTTACATGCTTTTCTTCCTTCAGGATTCACCACAGATTAATTCTTGATCATAAATGCATTTAATTGTGCCTACTCTCAACCTCTTGTGGAGCCAAACTGAAACACAGGAGCTGAACTCCTTCGAGTTTTTGCAGAAGTCCAGATCTAGTTACAGATCCAAACTTTATATCTGGATACCTTTATATATACACACACACACACACACACACACACTATTCTATTTTACTTGTTCAAGGAAACGCTTTTCTCATGGCTTCCGGTAGAAAAGAGAACCGTACTGGCCAGTTACTTCAGCTAGTTTCTCCTCTGTAGCCATCACACTACAGCGAAGAGTTAACGGAATGATTATATTACAAATAGTGTGGCAGGTCCTGCACCTCTTTACAGGCCAGAAGTCTTTAGACACTTGACCAGCCCCATTGCCTTCACCGAGACAAGAGTAAGAATTACGCACATGTGCAGATTCTGTCCTGACATTATCAGCTCCTGCAGGGGAAAGGGACGGGGGAGAGCCCACACAAGAAGGGGAAAGTTATCCTGGAAACCACACAAAGTTCCAGATACTACAATCCCTCTGCTGGGAGAAGCTGGAGAAGACAGGGAATGAATGCACCCCGTGAAATGCTGAGATCTGAAGGCAAACCCTATGTTTCTTGGTGTAGCCTGGAGGAGTGAATTATCCTTCATAAAACTCTCCTTGCCTTCCCCTCCCGCTGGCAGCATAACTGTCCCGTGAGCCCCCTCTCCGAAGGCGATGAGTAATAAAAGACAGCGAGTGGGAGTTAATACCGAACCCGCCAGAGGCAGTGTCTCCCACTGCAGTTTCCGTGCGTGCCGCAGACCAGACTTCCTTCACTCCGCTGTTGGCCACAGCCAACCTAGGGTGGGGGCCATTGGCAGGGGACTCTGCCACCCAGGCGGGGACGGGGCAGGTTCTACACTGGATCTATTCCCTTCCTTCTCACAAGTTTGGGACCATCCACCACTGTACTGGGATTTCCATAACTTTCCTTTCCTTTGTGATCAATAACCAGACTCTTCCTGGCTTTCCTCTAGCAAAACACCCCTTGATTATATTGGGAGCAGATTTGGTCCCGAATGCTTCCCCCCTCTGCCAATGTTTAATATGGGGATTGGGATTTAACAGGTTTAAATAATGATCCGTATGAATCCATCCAATAATGCGTATTTGTCAAACTTCTCCCCAAGTCTACTAACCTAGCGTGCATTGGAAACATAATCTATCTGGGGATGGGGTCCTGGTAGACCTGCTGGCTTCAACCCTCACCGCCGTGTCGTCTCTTGCTGGGAGTGTTCTATGTTGTAACGTTAAGAATGGGGTAAAGGAGGGTATAAAGAGTGAGCCTACATGTTAATTCTGGAGGCAAACCCGATGCCCTATGTTGTCAGCTCTGAATGTGCTGGGATAAGGCTGGACCGATAGAAATTCCAGTCTTGCCATTGGCGGCAGCGGACTAAGTGCCATTTCCCAGTGTAACTCTCCGACAAATTAAACAGCTTGGAGAAATATCAGCCATTCGGCTTTATTTCCCAAATGAGGACAATCTTCAAAAACAGCTGTGCATGCCCACTTCCTTGCTGCGCTAACACACTGGAGTCTCAGCTGCCTGTCAGACGCAGGGGAATGTAACTCGTCAAATGAGCTCTAATTTGTTGATTGACTTTTGGGGGGTCGTCTCTTGCCAAGTAATAAGTGAGAGGTTTTTTTTCAAGGCACTTTGGTCATATCACGCCAGTTTAAGTTAAAGCATCTGTGTGCAGCAGGCTAGAGTTAATGAAGAGAAGGTGGAGAGTTTTTTTTATCTTATTTGGTTATATTATTGCAATGTCGCTGTTCTATGCTTGGAAGGATGATGGCAGCAGAAGTGTTTAGAAGATAGAATGATCTGTCTCCGTTGACATTGGAGAGCAGTAAGAAAAGCCCGGGACTAACCCGAAACCCATGGTTTGAAATCCGCTACCTGGTTATGAGTGGATTTCCTTGGGTCATGGTGACATTGTAAAGTTCGCACTTACTCTGCATGAGGAGAGTCATATCTAGAATTATGGTGAAAATAACCAGGGGTAGTTATGGGAGTCCTGCCCGGGCTAAAGGTTAGGGGTAATAGCACATAATTTACTAAAAGAGAGAGAGGAAAAGGGGCAGAGGGAGGGATGAAAATGATGCATAACACACTCCAGGCGAAAAAACCTTAGAAAGACATTTATGTCGTAGGGCTGTGAATGTGCACTAACCCTAATAAATCAGCTCTCCTGTACTTATATTAAGAGATTTATCTTTCAAAAAAGCTCCCAGTAAAAACCATGAGGTAAGGAACATATCCTATTATATACTAACGTCAACTAATAAAACTAAAAGCAAAACTTGCATATCTTTTCACTCCAGAATATCTAACCACGGCAGGAGAGGGAAGTTGTATTTGAAATTGAAGACTTAATTACAAAGCCATTTCTCAGACCCAGTCGGGAGAACGGTGTCAGAAACGGAAAGTGATTGTCCCCGCTGGTTTAGCCATCGGAGGAAGAACTTCACCGTTTAATACTTCCAGCAGCCCACGCGGGAGGGGAGGCAGAGCTGCGACTAATCAATGAGCTGCGCGAAGCGCGGTCTTTGTGCCCCTTGCGCTTTCTGCCGGATGGGTTTCGGGACAGCTGGAGAGAGGAGAAGGTGCATCGTGCTAATGATCACACAGGCTTTTCCCCGCTTCAGCTAGCACTGCCCGGGTTACGTTTATCCGGAGTACTGAGCCCCACCTCGTTTACTTTCAAGAGCACAGTGGGCTAACTCGCTTGAAAAAGGGACTACAGTTTCAAGACTGGTCCCGGTGCGGGGGATGGGTGGTTGGTTGAGAGACTAATCAGGCGTTTCAGGTGACAAGAGCTTTCCAAATCGGAGAGCAAGAGTTTAGATGCACCTGAACTCTCATCTGATCTTGGGTTTAGGTTTGCATCCTACACAAAGACGGAGCAAGGCTTTCCAGCTGTGGAACAGAGGGTTCCGCGGGAGTAAGGTTTCCACTGGTTCTGCTGCAGTAATTCCTTTTAATGGAAAGGAGCCAGATGTAAAAAGAAATACCATCAGGGCTCTGTTCTTAACCTTCTTAGGTTAGAACATGGAACTCAGCAAAAACGGTTATTAACTGAACGTCAGCCTATGCAGTCTGCAAAACTCCCTGTACCCAAACTGCAAACAGAGCCAAAGAGATCTACTGTAAGGGAAACGTCACCTCACAGCCTCGCCTCTGAAACTAGCCATACTGCTTCCAAACGGCTTTGTTTTAGACTGTTTTCATGTTATCCTGTAAAGGACGATGAGATCATATGTAGCAAGTTTTGTATGTAAAATTCATCGTTACTAGCAACAAAGTGGCTGGGCTAAATGGTTGTTTACAATTGCACTTGGAAACAATACATTTTTCTGTACATAAACGTGAAGTTTTTGAAACCTTAAGAAAGCGAAGCAGGAATAATTTTCCAGATATGATCTAACAGAAGGGCTACCAGTCTAAGAAACTGAGGCATGATTATTTTGACAAATAATTGATAAAACTGCTAATATTTCTAATAGACGTGAAACATGCATGCAGTTAAGTAAAAATCACGTTGTGACTAAATTAGCCTGACATGAAAAGTTAAAGGGGGAACGCTGTCGTCTGATGTCGCTCTTTTTCTGTCAAAGCATTGTAGCAAATACCGACACAGTCATCGCATACTGGCCTTGGCAAGGGAGGCGAGAGTTTTTGGAAGAAAAATCGAAACTCTCGGCTACCCTGCTTGGTGCAGTACTAACATAAGAACGGCCGGACAGGTCAGAACAAAGGTCCATCTAGTCTGGTATCTGTCTACAGACAGTGGCCAATACCAGGTGCCCCAGAGGGAGTGAACCTAACAGGCAATGATCAAGAGATCTCTCTCCTGCCATCCATCTCCATCCTCTGACAAACAGAGGCTAGGGACACCATTCTTTACCCATCCTGGCTAATAGCCATTTATGGACTTAGCCACCATGAATTTATCAGTCCCATTTAAACATTGTTATAGTCCCAGCCTTACAACAACTCCCTCAGGTAAGGAGTTCCACCAAACTGACTGTGCGCTGCCTGAAGAAGAACTTCCTTTATTTTTGTTTTAACCTTGTGCCATTAATTTCATTGGTGATCCCTAGTTCTTGTATTATGGGATAAGTAAATAACTTTTCCTTATCCACTTTCTCTACATCACTCATGATTTTATATACCTCTATCATATCCCCCTTAGTCTCCCTCTTTTCCAAGCCGAAGAGTCCTAGCCTCTTTAATCTTTCCTCGTATGGGACCCTCTCCAAACCCTAATCAATTTATTGCCCTTTCTTGAACCTTTCTAGTGCTCGAATATCTTTTTTTGAGGTGAGGAGACTACATCTGTACACAGTATTCGAGATATGGGCATTACCATGGATTTATATAGGGCAAATAATATTCTCCAGTCTTATTCTCTATCCCCTTTTTAATGATTCCTACATCCTGTTTGCTTTTTTGACCGCCTCTGCGCACTGCGTGACATCTTCAGAGAACTATCCACGATGACTCCAAGATCTTTTTCCTGACTTATTGTAAGCTAAATTAGCCCCGTCATATTGTATGTATAGTTGGGGTTATTTTTTCCATGTGTGATACTTTACATTTATCCACATTAAATTTCATTTGCCATTTTGCCCAGTCACTTAGTTTTGTGAGATCTTTTTGAAGTTCTTCACAATCTGCTTGGTCTTAACTATCTTGAGTAGTTTAGTATCATCTGCAACTTTGCCCCGCTCACTGTTTATCCCTTTCTCCAGATCAATTTATGAATAAAATGAATAAGATTGGTCCCAGGACTGACCCTGGGGAACCCACTAGTTACCCCCTCTCTATTCTGAGAATTATTACATAATTCCAACCTTTTGTTCCCTGTCTTTTTAACCAGTTCCAATCCATGAAAGGACCTTCCCTTTATCAACATGACAGCTTAATTTACGTAGAGACATTGGTGAGGACCTTGTCAAAGGTTTGGAAATCTAAGTACACTATGTCCACTGGATCCCCCTTGTCCACGTTTGTTGACCCCATCAAAAGAACTCTAATAGATTAGTAAACACGATTTCCCTTTACAGAAACATGTTGACTATGCTCAACAGTTTATTTTTTTCTATGTGTCTGACAATTTTATTTTTAACTATTGTTTTGACTAATTTGCCCGTACCAACGTTTAGACTTACAGGTCTGTAATTGCCGGGATCACCTCTAGAGCCCTTTTTAAATTATTGTGTTACATTAGCTAACTTTCCAGTCATTGGGCACCGAAGCGCGATTTAAAGGACAGGTTACAAACCTTAGTTAATAGTTCCACAACTTCACATTTGAGTCTTTTAGAACTCTTGGTGAATGCCATCTGGTCCCGGTGACTTGTTAATGTTGAGTTATCAATTAATTCCAAACCTCCTCTAGTGACACTTCAGTCTGTGACAGTTCCTCAGATTTGTCACCTACCAAAAGCCAGCTAAGGTTGGGAATCTCCCTAACATCCTCAGCTGTGAAGACTAAAGGCAAAGAATCCATTAGTTTCTCCTCAATGACTTATCGTCTTTAAGTGCTCCTTTTGTATCTCGATCGTCAAGGGACCCCACTGGTTGTTTAGCAGGCTTCCCTGCTCTGATGTACTTAAAAAACCATTTTGTTATTACCTTTGGAGTTTTTGGCTAGCCGTTCTCAAACTCCTCCTTGGCTTTTCTTATTACACTCTTGCACTTAACTGCAGTGTTTGTGCTCCTTTCTATTTACCTCACTAAGATTTGATTACCACTTTTTAAAGGAAGTCTTTATCTCTCACTGCTTCTTTACATGGTTGTTAAGCCACGGTGGCTCTGTTTTAGTTCTTTTACTGTGTTTCTAATTTGGGGTATACATGTGAAGTTGTGGCCTCTATTAATGGTGTCTTTAAAAAGGGCCCGTGCAACTTGCAGGGATTTCACTTTGTCACCGTACCTTTTAAAACTTTTGTTAACTAACCCCCTCATTTTTGTATAGTTCCCTCTTTTAAAATTAAATGCCACAGTGTTGGGCTTTGAGGTGTCTTCCCGCCACAGGATGTTGAATGCTATTGTATTATGGTCACTATTTCCAAGCGGTCCTGCTATAGTTAACCTCTTGGACCAGCTCCGCGCTCCACTCAGGAGATAAATCTAGAGTTGCCTCTCCCCTTGTGGGTTCCTGTACCAGCTGCTCCATGAAGCAGTCATTTAAAGTATCGAGAAATTTTATCTCTGCATTCGTCCTGAACTGAAATGTTCCCATCAATATGGGGATAATTGAAATCTCCCACTATTATTGGGTCTTAATTTTTGATAGCCTCTCTAATTCCCTTAGCATTTCATCATCACTATACTGTCCTGGTCAGGTGGTCGATAATAGATCCCAATGTTATATTTTTATTAGAAGCATGAAATTTCTATCCATAGGATCTATGGAACATGTGGATTCGCTTAAGATTTTTACTTCATTTGAATCTACATTTTCTTTCACATATAGTGCCACTCCTCCACCTGCACGACCTGTTCTGTCCTTCCGATATATTTTGTAACCTGGAATGATTGTGCCCCATTGATTGTTCTCAGTCTACCAGGTTTCTGTGATGCCTATATTACAATATCCTCCTTTATCACAAGGCACTCTAGTTCACCCATCTTATTATTTATACTTCTAGAATTTGTGTACGAGCACTTTAAAAACTTGTCCCTGTTTATTTGTCTGCCCTTTTCTGATGTGCCAGATTGTTTTTTATGTGACTGGTTATCATCTGATCTGGCCCTTACATTATCTGCTTCCATCCTCTGTTCCTGACTTTAACCTGGAGATTCTCTATCATCAGACTCTCCCCTAAGAGAAGTCTGTGTCCGATCCACATGCTCCTCTGCAGCAGTCGGCTTTCCCCCATCTCCTAGTTTAAAAAGTGCTCTACAACCTTTTTAATGTTTAGTGCTAGCAGTCTGGTTCCACTTTGGTTTAGGTGGAGCCCATCCCAGAAGTTTCCCCAGTTCCTAATGAATGTAAACCCCTCCTCTCTACACCATCGTCTCATCCATGCATTGAGACTCTGACACTCTCCTTGCCTACCTGGCCCTGCACGTGAAACTGGGAGCATTTCAAGAGGTCCTGGATTTCAGTCTCTTCCCTAGCAGCCTAAATCTGGCTTCCAGGACATCTCTCCTACCCTTCCCTATGTCATTGGTACCTACATGTACCACAACCACCAGCTCCTTCCCAGCACTACACATAAGTCTGTCTAGATGCCTCCAGAGATCTGCAACCTTTGCACCAGGCAGGCAAGTCACCATACGGTTCTTTCAGTCATCACAAACCCAACTATCTATGTTTCTAATGATCGAATCTCCCATTACTAACACCTGCCTTTTCCTAGAAACTAGAGTTCCTTTCCCCGGAAAGGTAACCTCAGTGCGAGAGGCAACCCCAGCACCATCTGGAAGGAGAGTCCCAACTATGGGAAGGTTTCCCTTTGCTCCCACTGACTGCTCTGCTTCCCTGGGCCTTTCTTCCTCCTCAACAGCGCAGGGGCTGTCTGAGCAGAGGTGGGACAATTCTGCAGTGTTCCAGAAAGCCTCATCAACATACCTCTCTGCCTCTCTTAGCTCCTCCAGTTCAGCCACCCTGGCCTCCAAAGTCTGTACATGGGCTCTGAGGACCAGGAGCTCCTTGCACCAACTGCACACATAGGCCACACACCCACAGGGCAGGTAATCATACATGCTACACTCAGTGCAATAAACTGGATAGCCCGCCCGCTGGGCTTCTGTGTGCATTCTCTCCTTTTAATGGAAGGGTGGTTTAAAGACAGAGTTTTGAAATGTGATTTGGATTATAGGTTTTAAGGAGACTACAGGCGAACAGATAGGAGGAAAGGGGACCCCTGCTCCCTTCCCACTCCCCTTCCAAACTCCCTATTAGCAGCCCCTGGTCGCAAAGCTCCCTGGTCGCTTGTGGGCGGCTTTATAAAGCCCTGGCCTGAGTACTCTCCAAGCTCTCGTGGATGGGAGCGGGGAATACCTTAAAGTGAATCCTCGCCTGCGGTCCTGTTGCTGAGTGGGCGCTACTCGTTTAAAAACATTCTGTCGAAGACTTTGAAGTGGTGCTCAGCACATCCGGGACCACCGAAGCGCCCAAGGGGGTGGCCGAAGCCCTGCGGAGAAAGCTCTTAGCCAGCCGCAAAGAAGGGGCGAAAAGCCGGGGGTTCCTGGAGCCTGCCTTTGCGTGCAGTAAACGGAGAGGCTGACATCAGCAGGCTGCGGCCTGCTGACATCTTTCTCCTGGGTTTTTAGGCCTGCTTTCTCTTTTAAAACAACTCATTCCAGCGCTAGGGGAAGGCAGAAGCCGGCGCTGAAGGAGTTTCTTTTGAGTGATCAGGCCGATCTATCCAGGCCCTCTAATTAGAGAGGAATCCAGGGGGGCATTAGTTTCCAAACATTTTAATCGAGCCCTAAGCAGGGCTCTTTTCAATGGCAGGGGATAAACGTAGCAACTGTTACAGTCCCACTGAATAGGAGCTGCCTCCCATGGTGGGAATTCAGGGTTCTTTTCACTACCCCCACGCAGTTCAGTCTATGGGCCCAGCAACCTTTCACCGATCTTCTAATTAGTCTAATTAGAAAGGTGGATTGATCGAGGTACGGAAGACAGAATTGAGTTAGGAAGATCCCAGTCTGTACTTGGGAGCTGTTTATTTTCTGTGAAAAGAAGGTCGTACAGTCTGACATGATGGCAAGGGATTCAGGACGTGCCCAGGGCTGGATAATGAAGCTGGCGAAGAAAAATCTCTCCTGAACTTTATTTGGGTTGCAAACAAATTATGAGAAATTGCCCTTGTTTCTTTCTCCAGAAAAGTGTGTTTTCCAAGCTAAGCTCTCCGTCCCCAGTTGTTACCTTCGTGAGAGGTGGCTAAATTCTAGCATTATTTTTTTTTATGGCGAATAGCCGAATCTACTTGCAAGACACCGCCTCCCTTACAAAGTAGTCAGCCATCAAACCCCCAACAAAATCTACTCTGAAACACAACCTACCTTCCCCTTTCTGTAGAATAACTCCTGAAAGGAGGAGTCAAAATTATAAACTTCCCGTACGTCAAGTGCCATCAAAACACAATAGAGAACTCGTGTTAACACGTGCATTTGTTCAATAAATGCTCCATGTGCCGAAGGAGATGCTCTCTCCCCAATTACTGACAAAGCAGTGACATTGTACTATTAAATACCTACTAAAATGAACAAAAAGTTGGTGCGAAGTGGTCTTGGTGTGAAGGTTTATATCTGTGCCGCAGTTTACCAATTACAATCAGGAAAAGTCTGTTTTTTACTAACTAATCCGAGTCCCAGAAAGAAGATGTTTGTTAAATTTGAAGAAGTCGCTGGCCCCGATCCTGCCGTCTCCATTTCAACGAGGACCGCAGGATCGAGTCCGCCAGGCCTTTTCCACACTTATGATCGCTGTTGGTAGATTAGGAATTTATGGTTAAATAGTCCGGCGTCTATGAATTAGGATTTTGCGCTGTATAATAGGAGCCTCCCTTCCAACTAAAGGTAGAACTCTATGCAAGAAGAAAGTGTCCTGGGCTTTGTAAGAGAGATCGAAAGCGGGATTTAGTTTCCAGTTCCTTGTTCAGTTCTGTTATGGACATAGGACGATACCCTGTGTGATATGTAAGGGCTTTTTCATGACTGACTATACTGCATTTCTACAAGAGCTGATTGATACGATTTCCTGTTGCTGCAGCCTACCAAAGGCTGGGAGAATGAAAGTTGAGGCTCTGGCTGACGTTGTGAGCGTTCCAGCACATATTCTTGCTGCAGGGAGGAAGAAGATACCGAAGGGAAACTGCGCGAGTGGTTTTGGGAAAACTGAACCTTTAATTGGGCTATAAATCAGCCAAAGGAGTGTGAGGTAGTGTGTGCAGGTGTAAAAACAGAGGGAAAGTCTGCCAATCAGCAAACGCATCAGGGCAAGTCACAACTCCCTCCGAACTGTCACCCTGATAATTCAACTGACAGCAGAATAAACACTGGAGAATTAGAGAAAGGAAGGGACTAGGGATCTGAACACATCCTGTGCATAAACAGCAGCAAACTTGAGCCTGTTTGAATGAGGGGAGTTGCTCGGCTCTTGCAAATGGCATGCAAAAGTGGGTCGGGAATTCCTCCCTCCACTGAGCTCCTCTCCAGGCACAACCCCGCTTCCAGCTGCACTAAAACCGCCTAGTAAGGATTACAACATAGAAATGTAACCAAGGGCAGTGCTCCCATTGCCAGGGCCACAAACGATGCAAACCCCTTCCGTGCCTATGGGAGAGAGAGTTCGGCGAATTTCCGTTTCCTTTCACATGAACCAGATTATAAAATGCCCAAGCGTGTAAAAGATCTGTTATCACACACCCCATTTTCTGCATCATGTCAGCACAAGACCGCATAAGAAACAAATCACAGGGAAACACCCGGTTTTTCCTTTCAGCGGCGCTGATTTTTAGAAGCACCACTCATTCTCCGCCAGATTGAGATTACAAACAAAATTGCCAACGATTTGAAATTAAATACTCTGCTCAGGAGCAAAACCCTGCCAGGCCTCCATCAAGCCGTTGTCAAAAGCCGTGAAGGGATTCGCAAACAAAGGAAAACAATAGAAGTCTAGTTAGATCATTTTTCTGGACATTGTTTACGGTCTGGAAGGGATCAGTCGTTTCAAAATGTTACCAGTAAAAATGATCCTGTATGGAATGCAACTAATCCTTTTAGGTTCCTGTCAACTGCTTCCACACAAGGAATCCGATTTTTCAAATCAACGATCCGGAACTCAACTGGGGAAGAATTTAGTTTGCATGAGCGTTTTAGTACAGGAATCAGCCTGCAACTCCAAATGTTCTGCTTCTTCCCCCTCCACCCTGTATGTGAGGATCCCAGGAGGGTCTGTAACAATTTGGCACAATGCATACGAACCCGCCCCCCTCCCCCGCAAAACTGACTTTCTTTTTACTTATTCTCAATGAAAACGAGAGAAGTAAAAGACAGGCACGAGGCTGTAAACAGATCCATAAATCCAACGCCTCCTCAGTACAGTCCAGTATCCAAGAGCTAGCCCGGGACATCAGCAACGGTTGGATTTCAAAGGATGAAGAGGGAGTCCGGTACATTTGTCTCCTGTTGGGGCGCTCTCGCCATTAAGAGCAGTAAACGTGGCTCTGGCACTACTGGGTTATTTGCAACAGCACCACAAAGGTATCATCATTAAAAGTCTTGTAGTCAAGCAAAATGTCAATATCTATATTACCTTCTCGCTTCTACTTCTTTCTCTATCTATTATCAGAACAAGCAGGGTTTTTTATTAGTGGTTCTTAAACTCTTTGGGGCTTCTTACTAGCATTTTAGATCTCTCTCACACACAGACGCACATACATATACATCTCTCTCTAAAACTAGGAGTTATACCCTGCCAGTGATTTTTACCGATGAAGAATGTTCTAGGCCAAACTTCATCGGTAAAAATCACTTCCCTTCTCCCTTTCTTCCTTGTGTGCGCCAGAGATCTTTGGGATTCAAAATCTGAAGAAAGTAAAATAATCGATTATTGTTATTAAAGCACTTTGTAAATTAAAAGACGTTCCGGACCATTCACACCTAATGTCAGCAAACTTTGAGTGCTCTAGACAATTTGTGTCACTCGAAGGAGCTGCTTCTATGCAGGTACAAGGCAGGTGAGATTCGCTTGAGTTCCCCTGAGACACAGCCGTGTACTTCGGTGTTTGTTTATAGAGAAAGCAGATAAGACGGAAGTATCCTGAACACAATGCACAAAGGTATTTTCCAGTCCAACACTCCAAACCACCTACTCAATTCTGTCTAAATTCTATAGCGCAACTTGAGGTACTTACTGACAGAGAACAGCTCAGCAAACTGTATCAGACTGAGGAGGGGGATGTTGGGCTCTTAATATACTTAGATTTTATTTCAAATTAAAATTTCTTCCAGGCTGTCGAGTTGTTTTAAACACCTATGCAAAATGCCTCTCCTAAGGGTCATACACATCAAAAAGTTAGTGGGATTCTATGTTTGCGACTCTTTAAAGGAGTTTAGCAAATGTTGCTCTTGAATAACTCAGATTAGGTTGCTTGTGCCGGGGATTGAAAGTTTATCTAGTTTGTTGTCGGCCTGTCAGAACGTTCCGCTGAAAAATACGTCTGGATCAGAAAAAATTGCAAGTATCGTCCTATTAAATACATTACCACAGAGGCAGGCGAGCAAATTTTTTAAATCAAGAGAACAGCCTCGGTTCTTTGAGGTGAGTAGTGCTGAAAGTGATCTAAAGAAGTTAAATTTCCAGAAAAATGACTCCTTTTGGCCTCGCCGACAAAGCTTTGGGGCACTGTGTTGTTTTGTTTTACTGTAATCAGTCACTAGTGAAGAGATGGAGCAGTACAGCGAAGACTTCACAATGTTAGGTATATTACATTGACATTAACTATCTTCTAACAACCCCAAAGCCGTAAAGTTAGAGGAAGGAATAAAGCTAGATTTAACAATGAGGATTATTTTACATAGATAATAGTTCTTGTTGCCAAATAGTATTGAAGCAGGTAAATCATCTAGGGAACCTGTAGTCTGGACAGGTGGAATTTCGAATCGTCATATACATATGGATGAGAAAACTATTAGTTTAATGTTGTGCTTGTTAAATATATTAGTCAGATCTATGGGTCTTACTTTTAAAAGTTTACAGATAGATAGATTAGATTATGTTAAACAATACACATATAATCAACCTGTAGAAACACATACATACATAATATAACTGGAAAAGAAATGTCCACTGTTCTTTCATAAAGTATTTTTGTTGAGTGGACCTTTCTTTCCCAATCTTATTCAACAAAATTCTCTGAGATGCACACATATATTTGCAAAAATACTCTCAGACTTAATCATAGACAATTCTTTCCCAGTTTCATCCAAAGGATCAATGCAATTTAAATATCTATTTATCTCTTCGCTTCCAATTTAAATTGTGTGATATATCATCTAAATACAAGGCCCCGCGGAGGTTTGTCCTTTGTTTTGCACCGTTAGTGAAACGAAACATTAGAATCAGTGCAGTGTGTCTTTCCTGATTTGGAGGAAGGACACGTTTAATTGTTTTGATTAAAAAAAACACTTTCCCTCTGAATTCAGTTCCCTGATGTCATTTCTGGAATTGACTAGACACTGCATCTAAAAACAATTATTCTGTGTAATCCAGTTCATAATTAACGCTGCTTTCTTGACAGTCACAAACTATACTCCGTGGCCTAAATCAACTGTCTCTTTTCAAAGCCAACGTCTTTGTGAGAGCTAGAACCTTTCCATATTTGTAAACATGTGGCCTCATTTCCAGAGGTGCTGAGAACCAGCAGTGCCCTCAGGGACTGAAAACCAGGTCAAATTTTCATCCAAGTGTCAAGCAAATCTATTGCACTGAAAAGCGTCCCCGCGCCTTCCTCGGAGACTATTCACAATGAGAATAGTGGATTTAAAGTGCGTGACATTTTCATGGTCCCCCCACACCCAGTAATTATCGGTTGGGCCATCCCTGGAGTATATATACTCCCTCTTTCCCCCGCTTCAGATCCAGACAGGCAATACTGACAGCTCCTATCCCTTTCAGCTCAGAAGCGCAATGTGTGTTACAACGAGCGTATCTAGAAAACCTCTCCAGAGACACTGCAGCGACTAACGCCCCCACTTTGCACCCACAGAACAGGCTCGCGCTCTGGCTCCCTCTTCCCCAGCCAACAGAATTCCACTCCCTCCCCGGGACAGCCTTCCCCAGCGCCCTGGCCACACGGCTCTTAGAGTCGACTTGCCTGCTCGCCGCAGACCCTCGGAATGCCGAAGGCAGCTTCCTGGTGCAGCTGGTCAAATGTTCTAGCAGGAGAAAGACTTGCCGGAGTGTGCACCTCAAATAATCTGCAGCTGGGGATGGGCACAGGTGGAGAGTTTCCGCCGGAAGGTATAACAGCAGCTCGGGAAATATATACACACAACAAAAGATGGAGCAAAGTAATCAGTTCAATAAACCTATGACTGTGAAATATAGTGCTATTGTACCTGAGAACAATATTAACAAACGATTTGCAAATCTGTGGCTCCCAGCGGGCATGCCCCTCTCATAAAATAAATCGGAACATAGTAATTAGGACTCCCATGTACATGGCTCTGTGGTTTTATCATGGCAGCACGGATTCAAAACGAGTAAGTGTTCCAGGTTTTCTGTGAAATATCCATTTAAGGTGATTGTAGGACAATCAGCAGGGAAATAGGATGTTAGGAGAAGAATGCGCTGTTTGTGGCGCTGAAAGTGATTTGTATTTGCACACAAACAGAAAGAACTACAGAGTAGAGCAGAAAAGCAGGTAAACAGCAACACGCAGTTCTGGGGCAGGGAAGGGGATATCAACAATGGTTTAAAAGTTAGTTTGTTTGCAAGAAAAAATTAACATGTGTCATTGTAGAATATAGTACCAAGATTACACTT
Source organism: Chelonoidis abingdonii (assembly GCF_003597395.2). Lineage (NCBI taxonomy): Eukaryota > Metazoa > Chordata > Testudines > Testudinidae > Chelonoidis > Chelonoidis abingdonii. The sequence goes on along the minus strand of NC_133774.1, from coordinate 50,637,125 downwards.
ACCTGCTGCAGATCTGGAAAGCCTCCGAGCCCATCAAACTTCCTCCATACGAGAAGTCAAAATCTGCATAATTGGTACAACCTCTTTCGAAATTAAAAGGGAAGCCGACGAAACGTTGTATGAACTGGGAGAGCCATGCTGTTAAGAATACTTGAAAAATTGATTTGGTTATGATAGTATAAACCCTGAAAGCAGGGTTATGATCACAATTTCCATTATTTCTGTCAAATTCAATATTATCGGAGACTACTCAGGTACTTACTGTGACTAATGAAGGAAAATATTACATACAGTGTATTGTCTATCGTTTATACCCGAGGCCATTAAAGCGCATACATTTTCCAACAGATCCACAGGCCTCAGTCTTAGTGAGAATAACTGCAAGCTACTTCTTGTGTTTAATAGTCTTTGAACTAACGAACCACACCGTGCTGAAATAGATCTGGGAACAGGTGAAAACAGTTTTCCTGTGCAGACAGCCAGGACAATTCTGACACTGAATACTTGAAATAATACTACATAGAAATGGACTGAATCATCATCATCAGCAAATCTACTTCCCCAGGCAGTAACAGAAGCAGCTCCTGACTCGAACTCAACCCTCAGCCAAGCCGAGAACTCAGAGATATGGGACTAAGCAGGGAGAGATCCAGAAAAGACAGATTCACTTGTGCCGCAGGAAGACTTTTTTTTAAAATGACAAGAAACAAGAGCATCCTCAAAATAATAGCCACACTACCTCTGGACAATATTGTAAAGGAGGCAACCTATAAAAAAGAGCCAAGAGTATAATGACCTTCGCTTTTCTTTCTTTCTTCCACCCTTTCTTTCCTTCTTTCTTTCTTGTTCGTTGACACTAACGCTAACAGCAAAACTATCACAACTTTCAGTTACATCAGCAGAACCTTTGGGTGTAAGAGAACCATTGGTAAGGCAGGAAATATGCAGATATGCCAACTACTCAGGTTTGAAATTGGGGAATAGTTTGTTTTTTTAAAGGAGTAGGGAGGGACTCAAAAATTTGTTTTATGTCTGAGAGAAATGGTATATAAACTGGTGGAGAAGAATTAAAAATAAAGAAATTATCCAGTAGAACAAAGCAATACGTTGAAGGAAACATTTCTCGAAAGAGGCACCGTGTGTGGTATCAAAAGCGATTGAACCACATAAGGGCTGCATTAAATTCCCAATAGATAACATTTGGCTAAATCTATCCCTAAATTAAAACGCTGCATAATAGCACCATAAAGTAAAAAGTTTCTTTTTGTGTGGTCCTTCTGGAGGAACTGCTTGAAACATTAGCCCCCATATAGAGCAATCCCCGCCCAGTTCAGCTCCAGTAATTCGTCTCTCAGCCCTACGGGGACATGAGGAGGAAAAGAGCCGGATTAATGAACCCACACTTTGTAGCTGAGAGGAGGAGGAGGCGACACCATCATGTTTGTCTCCCCACCAGTTTGTTTATTAGAGGCCAGCCTATTTAGGAAGAATGGCTCCACTGGGCTCCATCCCTGCAAACACTACAAATGTCCTTCTGTTTGCTTCAAAGAAAAGGGGACACTGCGCTACATTTGCATGCGAATGGGGACCCCTGGCTCAGCCATGTTGTTAGCCCCATCAAAGGCTTTAGGGCTGGCCGGTCGGTCCGCCTTTGTTGCAGCACCTGCTCTGGCACAGCAGCTTGGACACTAGCTGCTCAGTGCAGCGGGCACAGGGGCGCTGGGCCCTGAGGGCTCTGCAGAGCCCATGGCTGTTTGGAGAAGCACAAGACACAACAGCTAAAGAAGTTAGGTCTTGCCGGTGGAGTCAGACTAAACAGCCACATTTGTCCCCAAATTAGTGATGGGAAGTCATTTCAACTCTAGCTGCCAGCGACTAATTATCGTGTCTTTCAATTTCCAAATGGAAGCCTCTGCCCAAATTCGAGGGAAACCACTGACATGAAATATACAAGAAGTCTTTAATATACCTTTACTCGTGAAAGGTACCCAAGGGGAAAGTAACACGCAGGCACACACACACCTGCGTGTGTGGAGACAGCCTTATGGACACGTAACATGGCTTTCTTCCTGGGTTTGGTTGTTATAAAGCTAAAAGAAACAAGTAATGGGAAGTGGACCGCCTGAACCTACTTTCCGTGTTGCATCGATAAAGGGTGGAGATTTACGAGTTCTGTATCTAAAAGCACAGTCTTGCTAACAAGAAGAATAAAAGCATGAATAGTATTCTGTGTGTTTGACAACTCTATTTAGAACGAATAGATATAAAACCTGTTTTCCCACTACAAACTTCCATTGATTAATTTTAAATCTTAACTCCTATGGATAACATTTTTAAAATTGGCTATTTACTGTTAGGCTACTAAATCCATTTTTAGACACCTAAATAAAAGTAGCATGATTTCCATATGTGCTGAGAACTTGCAGTTCCCATTGGGAGCTTACTAGTCACCCACGTTTGAATATGTTGGCCTGTATTTTTAGAGGGCTGCTATGAGTAGTTTAATTCATAATTAAACTATGAGTTTAAGGATACTGGCCAGCTAATTTAAACTCTATTAGTACAGTGTTTGCGAGATTTAACACATATTTACTCGAAGTGCAATATATTACTCCATCAACAAATATGTCTTGCAATAGTTGACTTTAAACGTTTCTGAAAAATGTAGACCTATTTCTTCTTCTGGAACTTTTATAAACCCGTATTTAATAGGTCATTTGTGAATAATAATGAAGTAAAATATCTTTCCAATCTTCTTACAAGGACAAATATATAATGCCTTTGAGATTTTTCTGTTATTCTAAAAATTAAATGTGACTGTACACACTGTTGTTCTCAGGCGACCCAAAGCGGCCCTTCATCTATATGCTGCAAATAGAACTCAGTGGACACCAGACGTCCAGTCATTCCGCGTATTATGAACAATTTTTAACACCGCATTGCTACAAACGAATTCCGAAATCATTATTTAGCTATTCACGAGACCACAGGCCACTATCATTCTATAAACTGACGAAAAAAAAACAACTTGAAATGTGAAAGCATATAACTGAAAAAAACTTCCGTTTTCCAGGAAATCAGGATACTTTGTTAAATAAAATTACAGAGGATACCTTTTAAACCGAACTCTCCGATTTGGAATCCATATGTTTGTACTTCATAATATTCCATTCAGTCACAGGCCCATTTTTTACAAATATGTTTTTCAAATTCAGACTTTGAGTGTCTCATTTTTTGTCTAAATCTGATATGATAATAACTGCGTATATTTTGTATATTTATATATTCATATTTAAATTACTCGAATATTTAATAAATGGTTTCGACAGAAAAATATTATATATTTAAATGTATCTTTTGTACTCTCTCTATATAGAACAGTAGCTGAAAGTGCTCGTATTGTCTTTACCTCAACCTAAAAGTATAAGTGGAAAATTCCCCATAAGAGCTGTTTATATAGAATGTATTTTTCTTTTCCTTCATACCGTTTGAAAACTAAACTGATGTAGTTACGATTTAAAACACACCCAAAAGTATTAAAATAGTCTATATTTATTGACTCAAATACAAATACTTTTAGTTTTAGAGCATTGTAATTTGCAGGAAGTGGGTATCTTCCAACAAGTGGGTATCTTCCAACTTACTCCCCCCCCCATTTATATTTTTACTTTGTATTACCTGTTATAGCTGACAATGGCTAGACTATGAAGATCATAATCTGATTTTCTTCTTGGTCAAATCCTTTTATAAATAACTATTTGCTGTAAAGTATCGTGGTTACTGTTGTATTAACTTTTCTATTATTCTACTAATCGCAAATCAGAACTCTCACTCTGGGGTGGGGGAGTGCTAAGGAGGGGAGCGTCCAAAGCCAATTGTATGGGAGGAACTTTTTTGGAAATTAAAAAATTTATTTTTGAAAATGTGTAAAAAATGTACATTAGAATAGTACAATAATACTTGCCAGTAATTTTAACAACATTCCTTGTAAAGAATACGCATAAAGTACAAAATAAAAACTCCGCATGTCTATTATAATACAAAACACAGGTTAAAATAAGAAAGGATAATCTTGACTTTCTTCGGTGTAAACATGTTAATTTCCTTTTATAAAAGTACATGAGACAAGTGTACTAAAATGAAAAAGTATTGCTTTATTGTCCTCCCTCAAGATCTTTCATTTCTCTTGTACATTATTGTTTTTGAATTCCTGGACCTGAGAATCTCCGAACTTCAATGGTTTAGAGATTTTTTTTTTAAGGAATAAGATATAACTTTCCAACAACAAAAGTTTCTGCCTATGCAGCATATAGAATTGGCTTTGCATAAATATCGGTACCGAACAACAAAGTGGCAGGACACAAATCGGCTGCATAAAATGTCCGTTTCAATTCGTGAAGGTGTAAAAAAGATAGACCTCGAATCCTACCTTCTGAAAGACTTTAAATCGTTAACAGTTTGAAATCCTAGCAGTAAAGTTCTCGACATTGGACAAGGCTGTCCCTTGGTGCAGTGCCCCTAAGGCCGCGGCGGTAGAAGAAACGGAGGAAGAGGAAACCAGAGACCTGGCTAAGACGGGAACCACGGCAGACTGGGAGGCACAGCTGCTGCCAGCCCCCCCGATGATGCTCTCAATGGAGAAGGGGGATCGGGCCAGAGCCGAGCTGCTGGATTTGGCAGCGTGCAGAGAAGTCAGGGACGGGCTAAGCTGCGGCGGGTAGCTGAAGGTCCTGGCCAGCTCCGCCGCTGGCAGTAAGGAAGCTGGAGGACCTGCCGGAGCAGCAGCAGGAGGCAGGACCGGGCCGGCGGCGCCCGGGGGCGGCTGCCGGGCCGGCGGGGAGTGGTGGTGAAAGGCAAAGAGGGCGGCGGAGTGGGGGTGGTAAGGCTGGAGCTGAATGCCATATCCACAGCTGTACGGTCCGTAGCCGTAGGGCGCCGGCTGCTGCTGCGGCGGCGGCTGCTGCAGGAAGGTGCCGGGATCCACCCCGCGCAGCAGCAGCTCGGGCGCCGGCAGCGGCTGCCGCTTGAAGCGCTTCCTCCGGCGCAGGAAGCTGCCGTTGTCGAACATGTCGGCGGACTCCGGGTCCAGGGTCCAGTAGTTGCCCTTGCCCGGGTTGCCGGGCTCGCGGGGGATCTTGACGAAGCAGTCGTTGAGCGAGAGGTTGTGGCGGATGCTGTTCTGCCAGGCGGGGAACTTCTCCCGGTAGTAGGGGAAGCGGCCGCTGATGAACTCGCAGATCTCGCTGAGCGTCAGGCGCTTCTTGGGGCTCTGCAGGATGGCCATGGTGATGAGCGCGATGTAGGAGTAGGGCGGCTTCACCAGGCTGTTCTTGCTGGCCCCGCCGCCGCCCGCCGCCGCCTTGTAGGGGCGCTGGGAGGAGGTGGGGGAGCTGCCAGCGGCGCCGCACGCCGGAGACCTGGGCAGCGAGATGTCATCGGGGAGCTCCCCCACCTCCTCGTCGTCGTCCTCCTCCTCCTCTTCCTCCTCCTGGGCATAGGGGTGCCCGCCGCGCCGAGGCTCCTCGTCTTCCTCCTCGCCCTCGCCCACCACATCGATGTCGGTCTCTTCAACCAGTCCCGAGGCATCGGACATCTCCGAGCTCAGAGTCATGGCTTGGCGGAGCTGCTCATCAGGGCCAGGGAGCCGTGCACGCTGGAGTCCCGCTCCTTTGCTCCAGGCGGCGAATCCGCCCAGACACAGCCAGGATCTGCAGCCCTGGTGCGAACAAGCAACAAACACAGCAGCCAGCAGTAGCCTCAGCCGAGCAGGCAGCGGGAAATCTCTCCCCCTTGGCTGCGCCCTGGTTCCTCTCTTTCTCCTCCTCGCAGGAGCCCTCGGACATTAATGGATCCAGGGAAGGAGGAGAGCGATTAGTATTGGGGGACGGGGGTGGGGGTGGGGGGGAGAGTCTTGGGAAAGATCTTGAAAAGGCTGGGGCTGAGTCCAGAAGAGGGCGGCCTTTCTTCTGTCCTTATAGCGAAAGGGGACCCATCACATGGCTCCAAACGTCAGCGCCACAACTGGGGAAACATCTTAGCGCATTCCTCCTTGGAGAAATCAAACCAGCCCAGAGCAGGCAAAGTCCGGGGGCAGAGGACTGAGGGGGGAGGCACGACAAAATCGCCCGCCCCACTAGTCCTGATGCTTCCAAGAAACTCGACTGCTCGCACTGCTAAAGGTCAGGGTTGGGAAACTGAAATACGCAGTACTTTCTGCTGCATCTCCCAATATACAGTGTGCCATCCCATTGCAGTTCTTCCCCCGCCCTCCGCTCTCCATGTGCCGCAACACCAAAGTGCACTTCTGTTGCTGGGGTTATTTTGAGTAGTCACCAGAGAACACATTTGCAACCCTAATCACTGCCCAAATCGCAAGGCATTTCAACAACAGAAAGCCCTCGATGTCCTTTGTAGCTCGAACCTTCCCAGGAAAAGGGGAATCGCACCAAAAAGGGAGCGAGGCAATCCCAAATACAGGAACCGTCCATGCAAATATCCTACGGGTGGCAGGGAAATCTGCATTTTACTGTTTCATTCATTAGGATTTTGAGACCCCTCAGCGGACATGTTTTCTTTTTTTTCCCTGCGGAGGAGAAGATACAAAACCATCTGTTTTCACTGGAATGTTAACAGAACATAGTCGTTTTTGCAGATGGCTTTCTTCTGAAGACAATTTGATTTTAATTCAATAACTGCAATTTAAGCCGAAGGAAAAGGAGAACACGCCTGATACAAATATAGACATCATTTTAATACAGGAGCCCTTGAAAATTAAAGTCGGTCTTCGAGTCCAGGACAGGATCTGAATGGAACTTTTGGTAGAAGGAACATTTCCTAACCATCAGGATGGGGGTAGTGGTCTAAACCTCCAGTGAAAAATGCTTCTTAGGCAGAAACTTTTAGAACACTCTTTTTTCCTCTCTTCAGGGTATTTGTCATTTAGGAATGGTATCACACATACTGTATAGCTCTAGCTGTCAACCACATAAAAATACCCCCACTATTTTCGTATTTGATTTTAAGAACTTTATGTAAAGGAAGAAGTGTAGCCCTTTCGGTTGTAGGAAACACAGAAAACTCCTGCAAGGAAAAACAAAACATCATATTTTATTAATCTCTTCGCCTTTGAGCTGTGGAGCAAAAGTAATAAGAAAATGAAACAAAATTATATTTCCTAATAAAATCATGATATTTTTCAATATCAGGCGACACACTTTAGAATGACAAAAGATCATACTCCTCTCAATTAGAGGGCGCACACATTTAATGGATCACTTCTGACGTTAGAGCACTTCTAAGCACTCTGATATTAAAAAGAACCATCTTAAATACATATTATACATAGTTCTACCGAATTAACTCTAAATGATAATCTGTAGGATAGTATATACGAGATATCTTTTTATTCTGATTACAATTATTTTGAGAAGAAAAAATAACCACGTGCTATAACGCATATGCCAAATATAACATTTTTTAAAATGCATTTTCAATATATTTTCTAAATCAAAAGTTGCAAGCAAAACCGTTTCAAACTCAGGTTCATTGGATTTGTGAACATAATCCTTATTACTATTTCCAAATAATCCTATTTACATTGTGTTCATTACTGAGAAGCCAAAGGAGCATGTCACAAAAAGCTACAAAAGCAAAAGAATAATTAAAGCAATAGCTATGTTTTGGCTAATAGATTTTGTACCTCTGGAGAAATGATAAAGTAACTCGAATTGTATTTAAAAATAGTGAGTGAAATATCGTTTATGTGGAAAAATAGTTTTCCGTTTTGAATACCAAGGCAAGTTATTATATAAAGTTTCCCTGCTTGAAAAGTGTTTACAGTTGGTTTTTGTTTGTTCTAGTTTCTTGTTAATTAGTGTTTTTTTCAATTCTCCTTGTCTTCTAGTACCTTTCATTGTGTTTTTATTACATTCCAGAATGTTTATAGTCTCCCGAAAAGAACTAAATAAGAAGAATGGACTTTAATATTCGTGGGTCGGCACCAGCTTCACCGAAATAAGAATGCAAAAAATAACCAGACCTGCCTTTATCTTGTCTGCCAAAACGCGTGCATGATTCATCTATGTACGTTTTATATGCCTAACACATGCAGAAAACAGTGTTCGAATATGACCCGTATCGCAACATTCTATTTCCATGATTTTGACGCACACGCCGATGAAAAACTGAAACATTCACATACCCTGAGCCCCTTTGTCTCAGGTGATTAAAATGTATCTTCCCTACACACTTTGAAAATGTTGTAAGTCATCATCTGTCACTCGAGGAAAGAGAGGTGGGGTTTTCTGAAGGGCAGTAAGTCAGCTCTGTCTACAGACAATTGAGATAAGGTTTTATTGCAGTCCCTCAGAGTGATGGTGACTTTTTTTCCTCCAAAAGAATATTTGACTTCTTTCCTTCCAAACTTATAAAGGCTTTGCTAAAAATGTGTGACAGAAGACAACGAAACAAACAACGCTCATCAGGGAAATAACCTCGGGAGCAGGCCCTGGCTGCAGTTCTCTGGACAGCTCTGCTGTGTTTCGCTCGTGCAGGAAATCAAACAGCAGGTAAAGAAGGAGAAAGCAAAGTCCATTTTCTTGCATGTGTCAAATGAACGACAGTGCTCGGCGTGAAGAACTGTCGGGCCCAGACAGGAGCTCTTTGCTAAACAGCGGCCAGCCCAGCCATTTGATGTTTTGCTCTTTCTACAGACAAGACAGTGAAACTTAAAGTTGAGTTTGCCCATCAGAACCGAAATCGCGCTGCTTCTCTGCAGATTTCCTTTCAGTGAGCTCTCTTTGGCGGAGATTCTCTGCGAACAAGGGATGCCACCTACCGGCAAAGATGCTGGCATGCCGGAACACGGGTATTTGTGCGCTCTCTACCGCGGTCGGCAAGTTTGCTTTCGGAGTTTGTTCAGTACAGTGTGCTGGGATGATAGCCCTAGTCCCCAACCCCAGAAACCTGAGCATTGCCACGGGGTGATTAGCTCCAGCCCCAGCTGCAGGAAAAGACACTGCCGGTGCCTGGGCAGCTAAATGGAATTCTTTGGGCCATATTGTGCTATCGATTGTGAAATCAATAGGGAGTTCTGCTTCCAGATCCATGGCACAGAAGTGCAGTTTGCATTAAAAAGTTTGATGAGAATGCTAACAAGCAAAGATTAAATGGAAGAACACAGGAATTTATATGATTCTAAGTATCTGCAAATAACAGCAATCCATTGGAGAAAATATGTAAGACTGTTACGGAAACAAACTACCAGACTCCATTGTTTATATCCCTGAGCTTTTTCCCGGGGTTAATTCTGATTGACTTTAAGTGTCTATTCTTTGTACACTTGTCAAATGCTAATTTCAAGGTGTGGAAGCGCTCCCACCACTTCATTCTTCTGTTGACAATGCTCTTTGTACAACTTCGTAATACCGGAGAGGGTTTTAGAAACTGAATACATTAGAAATATGCAACATGTTAATATAATTCCTACAGACAGTTATGGCGAGTTGTTATTTAACGTGAACAGCAGAGATCCGGATATTAACTGTTAATGGCAATGATTCTACCGATTTGTATACTTCATTCTAGACAGCAGAGTGTGTAAACATAAAAATCTTCGCTAAAACAATATGGGGCCATATCATGCTATCGATTTGTAACAAGAATTCTATCGATTTGTAACCAGAATTCCCTCAAATTGATGACACAATTAGGCTCATAGAAAATACATTTACTCATCACATTCTTGCTCTATATTCATGTAAAAGTGTCCCCATTTATTTATTGTGTACATTTATTTAAATGGAAGCATTCCTCTGGAAAACCCACAGTCAATAAAGAAAAGAAAAGAAAAGAAAAGAAAAAAGAAAACAGAAAAGAAAGATGCAGCCTTCAGCCTTCAGGGCAAACAACTCTAGCCATTTATTCGATATCGATATTTCAACTGATACAGGAATGTGAATAGGAGATTGCCATTCAGAACATTACACTGAGTAGGAAACTTGTTTTCTAAGCAGGTTTCACAATCGGAAAGAGTTGGTGTCAGCAAAGGTTTAACCGACAATGCAAAAAGGGACAATTATTTGCCCTGAGTAAGGAATTTTCATGACGGCTGATAACACTGAACATCCTCTGCAATGAACAGGCCATTTCTGAGGAGAGAGTCTCTCTAGTATTTACCAACCCTGAGATTGTCTAACAAACCAAAGCAGTCGCATTGTGGACAGGTTAATCATTTTTATACCCACCTTCTAGACAAGAGGAAACTATTAGGATTTCCATTCAGACCCCGTCCCCAGCCCAAAATTGGGCCAAATTCTACCCTATATTCCTTGATCCTCACTGACTTCAATGATCGTGGTGTCAAGGGTATGACTGAGAGCAGAATTTGTCCCAATGTATTTTCAGATTTCTTATTTAATTTACAAATCATCAGCGAGCTTTTGTAATAAAAGAAACATTTTCCTGGGCTGTATCTGCTGCTATATGACCCAGGGGTGTAAGGGATGGCCCTTTTCAATGCCAATTATATAAGGAGAGAAACTATAAATCCAAACCTGCAAACCGTTACACCTAGAAATAGTTCCATTTTAGTCCATGGGATTACTATCAGGAGGGAGGCTTGTTTTCTTGTTTCTATCATTCATTTTTTATCCAGTCTCCATTTAGTTCACTTATAGGGCCTTTAGGTTAATGGGAGTTTTGCTACTGACTTCAGTGAGGGTGTACAAATAATGTAGGCTGCTAAGTGAAGGGGCGGGGAACAATACAGACATAAAGTGGGAGAGATGAGAATGGGGAACAGGCAAAAGCATGATTTAACCTGCAACAGCAAAACAACATGAAAATCGTAGTGTGTAAAAAGTTTGTGAAGCCCTAGAGAAGCAGCAAAATAGTAAATGTAATGTATGTATTTGTATTTCCTTTAGGGCACCTCTCCTAAAGCCTCAGCACTGCTACAACAATTACACAATACAGCACAAAAGAATAAAAATGACAAAATCCCCCAATAGTTTCTCACACCCAGACTACAGCTATATTTGCAAAATAATCATCATAATGATCCACAATAACTCAGACTCGGATCATCCTTTGTCCTTCTGTTTATGCAGAGTAAGATTGCCAGCGTCGTTAGCAGGAATATCCCTGGGCATGAATGATTACCATGGCAGGTATTCTATCCTGGGTTCACTGGCAGACACATAACATGAGACACTTCCTAAAAAGAAACAGAGTCTTTTTAGAACTTTCAAACAACAGGAATGTTTAAAATACCAGAACTGGGAAGGAAGGGAAGTTTGGGTTAAAAGTCTGTGGCTCTGCTACCCTGGGGAGGACAACATGATTAGAATAATGTTGGGATTTTTTTTTTAAGTATCCACACACATACATCTACTTCTTTTCACTTGCTAAAATGCTTGTATCATATACTCCATAACTTATACCTTAGAGTATGTCTACACTACAAAATTAGGTTGATTTTATAGAAGTCATGGAGATGTCCCTAGAGGATTCCTGCTCCATCCCCAGACATGTTAACAGACTTTTCCAGTAGCTGTACTGGCAGCGAATGCATCCTAATTCTTCAGAGCAAATCAAACATTAAACACAATTGCTTTTAAACTCTGTACTGTAGTTACAAATGTGCACTCACCAGAGGTGCCTTCACCACCTTCAGGGTCCGAGAACCCGCCTTGGGAGAGTATTGGCTCCAGAGTGATGAAAAGGTCCTGGCTGCCAGGGAGAATGGATTCACTTCTTGCCTGCTGCACATTCTCCTCCTCCTCTACCTCATTCCCAAATCCTCCTCCCTGTTGCGTGAGACTCCCCTCTTGCAGGTGTCCACGGACAGTGGTAGGGTAGTGGTAGGGTCTCCCCCTAGAATGGCATGCAGCTGATCATAGAAGCAGCATGTATGGGGCTCTGATACCTAGAGGCCAATACCATTGAATTGTGTCCGCACTACCCCAAATTTGACCTAGCAAGGTCAATTTTAGTGCTACTCCCCTTGCCGGGGAGAAGTATAGAAGTTGATTTTAAGATCCCTTTAGGTCGACAGAATAGGGTTGGTTGTGTAGACTTAGTGCTTATAAAATCGACCCAGCGTGGCTAAATTCGACCTAACCTCATAATGTAGACCAGGGTTTAACTACATACATAGGATCAAATCCTGCTTAGTTTACTAATGCAAATAGTATCCTTGACTATTATTCATTCTAACCCTTCTTTTGAAATCCCTGTATATCCAAACCACCTTCGAGCACATATTTGATCCAACAGACCAGTCCCATGCTGTTCCCTAAAAGTTCACAGTCTTAAGGCGGCTGGAGATGAGCGAGTTCCAAAGCCAAGGATGTTCCCCTGTATCCAATCCCCAGGATTCAAATCTGGAGATGGAACAAGAATTCTTTAGCTTATCTCCACTGACTAAGTGGGTATTCACCCACGAAAGCTCACGCTCCAAAACGTCTGTTAGTCTATAAGGTGCCACAGGGTTCTCTGCTGCTTTTACTGTTGGGAAGGATGACTAAGCAGAGAAGCAGTTTCTTAGCTAGTCACAACCTAGCTGAGGCATTCTAGGCATTCTAGGTTAAAACCAATTCCTTGGATTGCATAGGGAAACAGATGTAGCACCTGCTAAATCAAATATGCTTCTTGTAAGAGATGAGTAAATTCCCATCTGACCTGGTATTTTAGTCATCTAGGCTGTTCTGGGTGGTTTCACCGCTATGTTGATGGTGAGCCTTTTGAGTCTTATAAAAAATAATAGCTCAGAACTAATGATCTACACAATAACCTTCCCAGGTGATTTTTAGTTCAACACATAGCAAGGCACCCTTTGAACCTTATGTTTGGGTTGGCACTGGAGTCAGGGAATGTGAGCACACTTTGCCAGACATTTAGGATGAGGTCAGACTTTGCTCTTGCTCAGCAGTACTAACAACTACATTATTTTAGGGAAAAATTGGAAAAATCTGCAGGAATTATTTCTGATTTGGAAGAATTAGGATGCCTCTTCCTCATTTTCTCAACAAGTCAGGAACATGCATATTTTTATTCATTAAGGATGATTTTCTCAAATTAATGCATATTATCTGAATCTGTAGAAGTTGGGAATTTCACCTGTAAATTCAGGCAAAGGCTGTTCAACATCAAATTAGATTCACATATTCTCAAACAGAGTTCACATATGCATGTACATGTCTGTAAAACTTCCTATTCACTGCTCAAAAACTGGCCGAGTCTGGGTGGGTTGAGCTATAGCTATTGACTTGGAAGGAAGAAGAAATGAAAGGAGTGTAAGAATGGAAAGGATGTTGTGGAGTAGATAATGGTGAAGAGGGAGGCAGAAAGGGGTCCTAAGTTTTGGGACTACTTTTCTTAAGTATGGCAAGTGAATGGAATATGCCCTATGCAGGGAATATTGGAAGGAAGTGAGCCATGCCTTATTCAGTGTGTCCTTTATAATACAGTGAATGAGATGTGCATGATCACTTCACAGCTCAGTTAGGTCACACAAACTTGTGGCTTTCCTTCACTTTGAAGGCAATTCCCCAAAGTACAGGTTGGGACCCTCATGGTTTCAGAAGTGACCTAAGGGGGTCATGGGAAGGTATGCAAAAATGTAGCATTTTGCAAATAAAATAAAATAATACAATTAATATGATAAAAACAGATATACAACGTAAGTTTTGGAATGCTATGGTATACTTTAATGCAGCAGTTCTCAAACCATGAGGCACAGGAATGTGTGAAGGAAGGCATAACCTGTGTGATTTTTGGTTTGTTTTTTTTAAAGAGCTCTGGCTGTCAGCCCTGGATGGCTGAGGCTTGTGCAGAAGGGCCCTGCACACCCCAGAGGTGGGAATAAAGCAGACAGATGGAGCCTGGGCTCGGTCTCTGCCCTCCCACCATTCAATCACCTGGAGGCAGCAGGGCAACAGCTGTCAGCAGTAGTGCAGAAGTAAGGCTGGCAATACGGGCGCTAAGTCTGCTGTGAAAAGTGATATTGACAAATATCTCTTTTCACATTGCCACCTTTACTTCTGTGCTGCTGCCTTCAGAGCTAGGCACCCAGTCAGCAGACACTGCTCTCTGTTCTGCCTTCAGAGCTGGGCAGCGGTATATGTACTTGCAAGGGGAGGGGACATAAATAACTACAGACACAAAGAAGGGAGGCCTGATCAAATAAATTTGAGAATCACTTTTTTAATGCAATCACTGTTAAAAACCAAACCAAATTCAGCTGGGATTCTCAGAGTGGACTGGAATAGCACATGAGTGTGTGCAGCCAGCTGTTTGAGCCACTGCTAATAAAACAGGTTCTTCAGTGTGTGCCCAGATTTACCTCACTCAAAATAAAACAAGCCCCATTAAAACACATTATTTATTAAGGATGACACAAAGTGTCCTTCAAAGCTTGTTCATGAATTACAACATTGACATGCTGGATGTAATTGTTGTAGAACAGGAACACTGCTGAGCTCCACACAATTATGGTATTTGTGTTTAGTCTTCATTGGAGCTCAGTTCAGACCAATGGGTGATTTGGAAAGATGGTTTCATTGTAACCCCTGCCTGCTCAGAGTGGCCCTCTGTCCCCTTCTGGTGGTGGCTAGGCCAGCTAGTGCTTGATGAGCCTACTGCAGCCTTAGCTAAGAGTAAAATATCTTCTAGCCCAGACAGTAGACGCTGATGCATTTAGGTCCCAAGTTTGATCCCTTGTTGATACCAGGTGTGAGCCAGCAGTTACATCATTAAAAGAACAAGTTGGTTCCATCTATGATGCGGGGGGGGGGGGGAGAAGAAATACAATGAAAGAAAAATATGACACAGATATGGTTTTACATCACTTGTGAAATTAAGAAACATCTATTGCTGAAAGATAATATTTTCTCCAAGGAATATGCACCCAGAATGTCAGATTAGTCCACATTATTGGGATCCTTTTGTACTCTTCAATACTTCCGGCTTCTCAAATACCTGCAGCTACAACATATGCCTTCTTGCAACGGAGTCTTACAAAACTGTGTCCCATGTTATCAGATGATGACTTGGCCATGGTCAGTTACACCTTCATGTTCTACAGGCTACATCACTGCAACTCAGTATACTGGGCATGAGTACTCTGCAATTTAAAAGCTTCAGTTAGTTCAGAATGCAGCATGCAGTTTCCTCAGTAATATCCGTCACTGAGAGCATAAATAACTATGCTTAACTCACTACACTGCTCCCCATAGAATACTTAGTCAAGGTTAAAGTCATGGTCCATTTTCAAGGCTTTCCATGAAACTGACCTTTAAGTGTCTCACAGAAAGCCTCTCATTTTCTCAGATAACATTCTCCCTTTGCAGCTATATACCCAGGGCCGGTGCAACCATTTAGGCGAACTAGGCGGTTGCCTAGGGTGCCAAGATTTGGGGGCGCCAAAAAGCGGCGCCCCCCCAATTTTTTTAAATGGTTGCAGCGGCCGCTGTGTAGTCTGAGCTGGCAGCGGCAGCAGCTGCCTGCAGCCCGGCAGCTTAGGGCACCCCCAGGGTCAGTGCGCAGCTGCGGCAGCCCGGCAGCTTAGGGCACCCCGGGTCAGGAAGCCGCCGCAGAGACCCAGCAACCCAGGGCGTCCCCCGGGTCAGGGAGCCGCCGCGGCGGTCCGGCGGCCAGGGGCGCTCCGGTCAGGGAGCCGCCCGCGGCGGTCCGGCAACCCAGGGCGTCCCCCAGGTCAGGGAGCCGCCGTGGCGGTCCGGCAACCCAGGGCGTCCCCGGTCAGGGAGCCGCCGCGGCGGTCCAGCGGCCCGGGGCACTCCAGGTCAGGGAGCCGCTGTGGCGGTCCGCGGCCGGGGCGCCCCACCCTCCCGGGGTCAGGGAGCCGGCTCTGGTGGACCTGCCGCAGGCATGCCTGCGGCAGCTCCGCCGGAGCCGCGAGACCCGCGTGGGAGGCGGCGAAATGTCCCGGCGCCTAGGGCGTCAGAAATCCTAGCGCCGGCCCTGTATATACCTCAGAAACTATCATCCTCAAGGATGAAACTTATGAGACCAGGCAACAGGACTTCCTTGGCACCAGAGCTTTTGAATAAAAACTAATTTCACAACCCTCAGAATGAAGTGTAAAACTCACTTCTTTTACTTAGCTTTTCCAAATCCCCAACTAAAACCAGCAACGTAGTAGAGAGGAGGTGGAACAGGAATAAAAAATTGTGAAAACCAGAAGGAAAAGAAAGAAAGAGAGAAGTAAAAGAAGGGGGAAAGGAGGAAATAAAATCTCAAATAAAAAAATTCCCCTACTGCGTTGGGGGAAGTTGAGAGAAAATATAAGCTATGGGACAGCTGTAAATTTTGTATGCAACTCTTCAGGAGGTATTCAGAGATGACCACAAAGGGTGACATTACAAAAATCTGGATGAACAGACAAACAGAAAGCAAACTCTGGAGGAATCAATGTTTTGAGGACAAAAGGTGAGGGGGATGGTGGTGTCTTCAACAGTAATGGAGCACAGAAGACAATTTTAGGAGGAAAAATAAGGAGTTCTGGTTTAGCAATAGTGAGTTTGAATTGTTTGCCAACCAACACTTTTTCCAGGATGGCTTGCTATTAGAGGGGCATATAAGGATTACGGATGCCTTAAGGCAGCAATTCAAAGCTGAATGCACCAACATTTGTTGCTATGCTTGGGATTGCTGTGCTTGTAATGCTTGGAGGTGATTGGTGTACGTGATGCAAGAAGGGGCCTTAACATAATTGTATGTTGCTTTGCAGTGCACTTTTTCACTTAATAGAATAAAGATTGCTTTCAAACAAACACAATTATTTTATTAAAAGACAACAACCGGAAGAGAGAGTCAAAAGAAAAAAATTCATCAGCAGGGAGGAGGATGGGGGATGGGGTAAGGGGTGGTCTCAAAAGGAGGAGGGGGTCCCAGGACAGCTACAGATTTGTATATGTCCAGGGATCATACCCAACTTTCTCCTTTGGAGTACAATGTGACAGGTGTTTGAGTTCTGGCTGGGTGCCATACTTCAGCAGGGCTGTGGTAAACGTCTCTCCCAAATCTGGACCTTAGCGTACAAAATCTGGGTGCTTACTGTGAACCTCCCCAATCTTATACCCAGCTTGGATCTTATCTCGCTGCCACCAGCCGAAGTTTTCCAGGGTTTCGGCCCCCTCGGGTTCCCCAAACCTTTCCTTGGGGGACCCCTCCAAGACCCAGAGCCCCTGGGTCTCCTCTATCTCATCCCCCAGCTTCCCCCCCTTTCCTGGTTAAGCTGGTGCGATGCTGTCCTATTCCTTTTGAATACAACCAGAGAGGCAATCTAGCTTCCCGAGGCTATGCATTCAAACCTAGTCAGCCACACAAGAGATTCACCCCTCCTTTTCCCGTAGCCTTTCCCACCCTGGGACAATAGGAAAGTAAGACACAGAGTTTGGGCTTTTCCCTCCCCCCCTAGCCTGTCACAGATGTAACAGAGCTCGGGCACAGAAATTCCTCTCCCCTCTGCCTCACTAGGAAAAGAAACTCCCACAAAGTTTTTAAAAAGAAACTTATATAAAAGAAAGAAATACAGAACAACAATACTGCATTAAGAAACCTAATACAGGAATATGGCTTATAAGAAAATAGGAATAAACAGTCTGATTTAAAGATAGCAATTAAACCAGTCCAGCAAATCAACACCCATGTAAATACAAATCAAAGCACATCACAGCGATTACTTTGGTTCCTTTGTACTCACATATACTAGAATATTTGAAAGAAGATGGAGTTAGAGAAAAAGCTTGTTTACTCACAGCCGAGGAAACAAAAAGACCCCGAGTTTCCAGTTCCCTCCCAGACTCTTAAAAAAAAAATCCAGGTCTCTGATTGGTCCTCTGGTCAGGTGTTTGGTTCCCCCTTTGTTCACCCTTTACAGGTAAAAGAAAATTAACCCTTACCTATCTACTTATGACAAGGGCCAAACTGCAGAGGGATGAGTGTTGAGTGCAGTGGGTAGTGGGAGTTGACACTGCTGGACTGTGAGGAGGGAGGAGTGGAGCTGCCGGTAGAGAGTGGAGCCAGAAGGTTGATAACTGTGTGTTGGCGGTGTGTGGAGAGCACATGGGAAAGAGTTTTGCGACAGCAGCTGCAGGGGAGGGCGGGCACAGAGCTGCTCAGTTTGAAGAGCTAGTATCGCCTGGAGTGTGTCCACTTGACACTCCATAATGTTTAAGAGCTGCTCCGTGGCTTCTTTCTGGTGTTCCGCGTTCTCCTTTAGGTCCCTCTTCTCACTGTCTTGCCACTCCTTCAATTCCTGTTTCTCGGCGGCGGAGTGCATCATAATCTCATGGAGAAAGTCCTTCTTAGTTCTTCTTGACCACTTTCTAATTCTGTACAGCTGTTCTGCTGCCGATAACAAAAAGCAAGGCTGGGCTCCCAAGGTCATCTCCGTGAAGTTTATATTTTACAGAAGCAGTATTGTTTGCAACACAGACAACACTGATTTAGTGCTTTAAAACACAGCCAGTACTCAAACACCTGTCACTAACTGTCTGACCCAGAAAAGTGCACGAGCCACAAGACCCCCAAAATAGTGAGTAACCGCAAGAATAGGGTAAATCTCTCTTCCTGGACCCTGCTGTACACTGGGCACATGGCTCTTGGGAAAGCCTGCACTGTAGGGGGTGCCAGATAATCATTCCTGTCCCCATACTTTCCACAGATTGTGATCATTATGGAAGATATCTTGCTGCTGAGGGAGCAGGGAATCAAAAGAGGGTCTTCTCCAAGGCTGCGGCTTCCACCCTGGCGTCTATGCAGCTTGCCTGTGTGCAGCAATGGTTCCCTGCCTCCAGTGATAGCAAAGTGGCATGGGAAAGTTACAGTTAAGTGGGCAAGAAACAAAGCAGCTCTGCCGAGGAACCTCCAGCAATGGATTGCCCAGTATCTCCACGAAAGTTTCCTGGAGATCTCTGAGGGAGATTCCCGTGAAGTGAGGAAGTCAATCAACAGCCTGTTCCACTGCTCAGACTAAGCATGCGGTGGGAGACAAGCCTGCTTTCTGCAACCCTCCTGCCCCCAACAACTCGCTTCAGCAATTCCCAAAATCAGATCCACTTACCAGGGGCCTCCTCTCCTGTTTGCGCTTTGCCAAGATCTGACAGCTGTGACTGGTTAGCCTCCTCTGGAGTAGAAAAGAGCTCCTGACTACATGCATCTCTGGCTTCTGAATCATCCTCTGCCTCTGGGTACCCCTCCCCCTCTTCTTCCAAGATTTCCTCCTCCTGACTCGGTCCACTTTCAACTAGCACATGAGCCAATGAAGTACCCACAGGGTCCTTTGCACTGGAGGTCAGGTTATCACTGTATCGTGTCCAGCTCTTTGTAGAACTGGCAGCTCATCGACGCAGCACCGGAGCAGCGGTTTGATTCACGCACCTTGTGGTAGGCATTCTACAGCTCCTTCACTTTTACCCTGCACTGCAATATGTCCCGGTCATGGCTGCTTTCTGTCATGCATCATGAAATCTGTCCGTAGGTATCATAATTCCTATGGCTGGAGTGCAGCTGGGAGACAGTGATAGTTCTTTACCTGTTGGGATATGGTGATAGTTCTTTACCTGCTTCAACACGTTGAAGGTGTATTCAGCTGAAACCTGCTGGGAGATGGGTGATAGTTCTTTACCTGTTTCATCACGTTGAAGGTGAATTCAGCTGAAACCTGCTGGGAGACGGTGATAGTTCTTTACCTGCTTCAACACGTTGAAGGTGCATTCAGCTGAAACCACTGATGCAGGCAAACTGACAAAAATAAGCAATGCAATTGTGATATTAGCAAGCACCCCAGAGAGTCCAAGTTTGAGTATTTTTTGAAGCAATTCCTTTGTCTTGCAATCCAATTTAAAGTTCTTGGAATATATTTGTTTGAGGAAAATGACTTTGTCACTGAGATCTTTCGAGATGTCTTTGTTGTACTGTTGCAGAAATTGTTCAGCTGCAGAAAGTATTCATTATTCAGTCTGTTGAACTGGCAAAGAAACCCCAAAAGGGTACAAATTAGTCGCAGTGACTCAAATCGACGTGTAAGACCTGATTGAATAGAGTCAATGATGACAAGGAAGAAAAGGATGACCCTATAATACTGCTCGGCATTGGATTCAGTAGGTAAGATACGATTGGTGGAGAACTCAGATGAAATGTCAAAATTCTGTGCTACTAATTTGGACTCAAGTATCAGGGGGTAGCCGTGTTAGTCTGTATCCACAAAAGCAACAAGGAGTCTGGTGGCACCTTAAAGACTAACAGATTTATTTGGGCATAAGCTTTTGCGGGTGAAACACCACTTCTTCAGATGGATTAAGTCAGGATCGCATCCCATTGTTCATGAATTTGTTGAATGTCATTGATAAAACTTTCAATATTATCCCTCTCAACATCAAGTGTAGCATTGCGTGCTTCAATTACCAGATTGATCGTTTGGTGGATCATTGTAAGTAGCTTCAACCACAAAGATGACATCAGAATGCATGAAAATTTGGACATGTGCTTTTGAATAGACTGAAATTCAGTTCAAGCCTGTGCAGTGAGAATGAGAGACTCAAGCTCATTTAAAGCCTTTCTCACTGAATTCAAAGGTTGCATAACTGGTTGAACACCATCAATCCGTGCAGACCATCTAGTTTTGGACATCCCATGCAGTGAAACAGGAAGATATTGCTTCAGAATTTCCCACCTTTGTGGACTGCTACTGAAGAGATTGTACATTTGCTGAACAGTTCCAAAGTAAGTAATTGCCTCCTTGCATGATTCAGCACAGTCAACACCTACAAAATTTAGTATGTGGTTTCCACAGCTGGAGAAAATACAATTTGAATTATGTTCAAGCAGAACTGCTTGTATACCTTTGCACTTCCCAGCCATGTTAGATCCATTGTAATAGGCTTGACCAATGCAGACTTGAAAATCTCACCTAAAACCTTCTAGAATTGCTAATACTCAAGCAGCAATTTCTTTTCTGGTTTTTCTCGTGAAATTATCAAACAAAATAAACCTTTCTTCAACTGAAAATGTTGAGCTGTCTACAATCTTAAAATATCGAATAACCATAGTAGTCTGTTCCTTGTGAGAACAATCTGGAGTCGTATCAACAATGATTGAACAATACTTGGCGTTTTGAATCTCATCAAAAATTGTTGTTTGTACAAATGACCCACATAGCTCAATAAACTCGTTTTGTATGCATGTGGAGAGATAATGGACTTGCATGCACTTTTGTCTCTCTTGTGATTCTCGAATACGTTTAACATGCTCTGACAAAAGTGGGTCATATTTTCTGAGGAGCTCAGCTATGCCTAGAAAGTTTCCATTTGCATGATCACCAATACGTTGACTGGAACCAAAGAAAGCCAACCTCCACTCAGAAAAAGGATGACATTCAGGATGTGCTCAAGAAGTTTTTTCCAGTTATTAGTTTCTGTGGAGAATTCAGTCACGAGTAAATTTTCAACTGCACTTTCAGCAGATGCTGCCCTATTGGCTGATTTCCATGCAACGTAGTTTTCTTTGTGTGATGCTGAACTCTCATGTGACGGTATTCGGTCTTTCAACTTCCTCCAATCTCTGTTGATGCTCCATCCTGATTGATCAGAGAGAACTGATGCATTTGCAGCACTTTTGTTCAAAATGAAGCAAGGTGCACAGTACAGAGATTGTTTTTCCGTACTCCAGCATAATCAGTCTTTTGTGCAGGTCTCATCATTTGGAAAAATTTTTGTCAGTAGATGAATAGGGAAAGCATGATTATCAGCATCTTGTGGAATGTTACTTGGAATTTCAAAACAACTAATTTGAAGAAAAGATTGCATTTGGGTAGCATTGCTCTTATCAATAATTCCAATGTCTGTCACAGTCAAACCTGTAGTCCTCATGAATTGCTCTTGATGCGCAAGATCTACATCTTCCCGTTGCTATTGAGTTTCTTGATCCAACACAGTATCTTCTGCTGCATCTGTTACTGTTGGCACATCTTCTTGATTATTGATATTTCTGTAGCATTGTTTGTTGGGTAAGATGTGTTTTCCAGTGGTTTGAGAAATGAAGTTATTGGCTTTGTGCTCTTAGCTGCTGCTTCACTCACTTGTTTTCGCTGTCTCTTGCTTGCACCATTTTCAAATCTCCTCTTCATAGTGATTTATCTGGTCAATATGTAGCCTATTCACACTTGAAATATTCTGCTGTAAACATGTACACAACTGCTGAATGGTACACAAATGATGAAAAGACTTAAAACGAAGGAATACTAATTAAGAACACAAAATTAAACAGTCAGATAAGTTATTATCCTTATCACTGAGTCAAATCTCATGTACACAAGGTATAATATAACAGGCTGAGCTGAAGACAAAGGGATGACACATATATAGTAAACACAGACACGGTTACAGACAGAGGGATAATGTCCAAAAATTTCAAATGTGTGCAGGGGCGGCAGGTTTGTAGAAATTTTGGTGGTGCCAAGAACGCCCAGACCCCACCCTCACAAACTCCTCCCCCACCTGCTTAAGGCTCTGGGAAGGAGTTTGGGTGGGGGGAGAAATCTGAGGTGCAGGCCCTGGGCTGGGGCAGGGGGTGGGTGTGCAGAAGGGGGTCTAAGGGGCGGACTCTGGGATGGAATTTGGGTGCTGGGTGCAGGCTGTGGGATGTGGCAGCGGGTGGGGGTACAGGAGAGGGTTTGGGGTGCAGGCTCTGGGATGGAGTTTGGGTGTAGGCTCTGGGCTGGGGCAAGAGGTGGGGGTGCAGGCTCTGGGAGACTTTGGGTGGAGGCTCTTAGAAGGAGTTTGAGGTGAGAGAGGGTGTGTGGGAAGGGGGTGGGGGTGCAGGCTCTGGGACGGAGTTTGGGTGCTGGGTGCAGGCTCTGGGCTTGGGCAAAGGGTGGGGGTGAAGGCTCTGGGACAAAGTTTGGGTGTGAGCTCTGGGAGGGAGTTTGGGGGCTGGAAAGAGGATGTGAGAAAGGGGTGGGGGTGCAGGCTGTGGGGGGGGGGTGCTTACCTGAGGCTCCTAGGCAGGTCTCCGCACTGTCCCCCCCCCCCAGGCACTCCCCCAGCAGCTTCCCATTGGCCCCAGGGGGGCTTGGGGGGGGACACAGACCTACCCCACCCAGGGACCTCAGGTAGGGGCCGGCAGCCACATAGAGCAAGCAGGCAGGAAGCTGCGCAGCTCTGCTGCACTGCTGGTGAGTGGTGGGCCTGGGCTGTTTTAAATGGCCTGGGGAATGTACGGGGGGGAGGGGGAAGAAGGCGGGGCTGAGGGAGAAACCAGTGCTGGAGCCAGGCCCATGATGCCCGGGCACCTGGTGCCCAGGCACTTCGGGCCCATAGAACTTGCTGCCCATGAACATGTGTCCCAACGAAAATCACTGTACAAGATTGTCCTCTCAAATTTTCACCTTGAATCTGAGCCCATAGACTACGAAAGCCTATGATGATAGCCAAGCTACCAAGCTAGGGCTCAATCAACCAACCAGTCACCCATTTTAGCTATCATATGAAGATAATAATGAGGAATTTTCACACATAAATAATTCCTTAGTCAACTAGATGTAAAACTATAAAGACAGTAAAATGTAACAATTCTCTACCTTTCAATACTTACTTGATCCAGCACCAGCCACTAGTAGTGGTTTCTTTATATAATCAGTTGATCTGAAGACACATTCATCATGGTCTAATCTTATGCCATCAAAACTGACATTTTTATTAATACGTATGAACATTTTAACTCTTTAATATGACAAAATCTATATCAGTTAAAAAAAAATGGTGTTTTACCAAATTAAATCTATTTGCTTAAATTTGCCGCTCTAATCTGCGAGAATGTGTCACATTTTGGTCTGATAGGGATGCACAAAAAACAAGTTGTTAATTTTTTAGCATTTTATAAGTTTCACAAGTGCCTAAATTTGAGGTCCCCTTTGAGCTTGAGGCCCAGGCCAAATGGCCCTCTTGGCCCGCCCTCTGATTGGCCTTGAGTACCGGAGGGAAATATTTAAATATTTAAAACAAAAAACATTCTCATTTTTTAAAACTGATTACATAATTTTATATTCATATTACTTTTCTGTAGACTTGTTAAAACAAATAAAACTATATTTTGGGGCTAAGTTTTTTAACAGTCTTTTAAAACATGTCTTGTTATAACAACAAATGTTAAAACTGTAATTTAGTCATGAAATTCCTAGCAAATAAGTCACCAAAAAGTTATCAAAGTTACAGGACAAGTTAATGTTCTATTATTATTAATGTATATAGTGCCAACAACATACACTGACCTTTACAAAATGTAGGCCCAGATTCTGCAAAGGCTTATGTATGTGCTTACTTTTATGCCGGGTGATTAATCCCATTGAAGTCAATCATATGAGTCCCAGTTAATCATGTGAGTTGTCCCACTCGCCTCCTCACAGTGAGCAAAGTCAAGCACATTGCTAAGGGCAGGTCTACACCTAAAAAATTGAAGCTAGTGCTGCTGTGCTTCTGCAGTGCTTTACTGAAGACAGTACTATGCCAGCCAGAGAGCTTCTCCCGTTGGCTTACGCCTGGTCTACACTACGCGTTTAAACCAATTTTATCAGCGTTAAACCGATTTAACGCCGCACTCGTCCACACTACGAGGCCCTTTATATCGATATAAAGGGCTCTTTACATTGGTTTCTGTACTCCTCCCCAACGAGAGGAGTAGCGCTAAAATCGGTATTACCATATCGGATTAGGGTTACTGTGGCCACAAATCGAC